>NC_088188.1:10174648-10432148 GCF_028769735.1 Zonotrichia leucophrys gambelii
GGAGCCTGGAATCAGTGGGGAATGCTGATGTTCCTGGAGTTAGAGCCTGGAATCAGTGGGGAGTGCTGATGTTCCTGGAGCCTGGAATTAGAGCCTGGAATCAGTGGGGAGTGCTGATGTTTCTGGAATAGGAGCCTGGAATCAGTGGGGAGTGCTGATGTTTCTGGAGCCTGGAATGCTGGTGTTCCTGGAGCCAGGAATTAGAGCTTGGTGGTTGCAGCCCGGCAGCATTGCCCCACTCAGGTCTGTGGAAACACCAGGGAAAGGTGCTCACATGTCCCTGAGCCTTTTGGGCTGGAATTTCCAGAGAGAGCCAACAAGCCCCTCTTGTGCAGTTTGTGTTTCCTGACTGAGATGTGGGCAGCAGCTCCCAGGGAAGATGTGCAGCAACACCTCAGGTAAATCTCTGTTTCTCCCCGAGTGCCAGCTGGAATTTGGTGTCAGGTCTCTCTTGGTAGCTCACATCACAGCTCCCTCATTCTGAACCATTTCCCTCCCGGGTCACTCACTGGGCTGAGCTCAGAGCTGGAATCTCCCTCGTGGGAGGGAGGCAGCCCTGAGAGCAGGAGGTGTTTCCCCTCTGAGCTCCCTGAGATCAGCATGATTTGTGGTGGAGGAGGGAGGATGCTGAAAAGCTGCTCTGCTTCCTGAAAAATCCAGCACATTAACCATCCTTTGTGAGTAAACTATAAATCCTGACTTGAGATGGCATCTGATGGAAAGTCACTGGAGTCAGGCTGGGTCTGGCCTGGCATAGCAATTTTTAAGATAGATGTCATAAGATAATTTATTGAAAGAGGGAAGAGCTACTTTGTTGGCCTGAAAAGCCTGTAATTATTGACTATCAATATTCCTTTCTGTCAGCATCACACATAATTGGATATATTCAGGATTCAGTCAAAACTCCTGACACCATCACACAACTGAGGCTGCAGGAGTGATGGGGAACCTCTCCTGGTGTGCAGGCTGTGCCCCCAGCAGCTCTGACATCTCAGGTGCCTCTTTTTGCTTTTTAACTAAAAGCTGTGCTGACCCTGAAGGGAAGATAACAATAAAAGGAAGAAAGGCTCATAGTGTGTGTTTGGGATTGAGGTGCAGTTGAGCTCCTGCATTTTCAGAATTGGGCAGTGGAGCCCAAATGGGTTTGTAAATAGTTGGTGCTTCCACTGAGAGACTTGGTGTCACCCCAGGAGATCCCTGACCTCTGTTCTTCTCTAAAATTGGGACAGCACTGCTTACATGGGGGACTTTGAGGTCCTGGAGAGCCAAGTGTTTAATACCAAATTTCATCTGTCTCCTTAATTCTTCCTCTTTAGCAAAGCTTCAGTATTGCAGCCTATTTGGGTGCAGTGTAGGGGCTGAGGATGTTCAGGTGCTTCCAGAAGCAGTCAGTCTGCCCCTTGGCACGAGGGAAATTGGGGCATTAGGAGGGGAAATAATTAATCCAAAAATCAAACTTCAGAGAGCTGCAGGTGGCTGTGGAGGAGGGATGTGTGCACACCTTCCTCCTGTCAGTGTTTGCTGAGCTCTGCTGCTGCAGGCTGGGCTGTCCTTCTCTGCACTGAGTGAAACATTTCCCACTGCATATGGAATATTTCCCATTGCACTGGGGTTTTGCAAGACCAAACAGCTGGGGCTGAGTGGGCAGAAGCCCTGGGTGCCAGGCTGTGCCAGCAGAGCCCTGGGTGCCAGGCTGTGCCCACAGCACAGCTTGTGCCTGCTCCTGGCTCCATCCCTGCCATGCCAGGACAAGGCTGCAGGGTGGCCCTGTGTGAGCCGGGCACGAGGAGCCCTCTGAGCTCAGCATGCCCATAACTGCTCCTGCACTGCACACAGCAGCAGGGCAGGGGTGCCAGGGTGGGAAGGTGATGCTGGGCAGATGCTGGTGGGTCCTGCTGCCTGCTGTTTGTCAGGCTCTGTAAATAGCAGCAGCCTGGATGGACCCTCAGGCTGGGGCAGGCAGTGCTCACAATGCCTGGCTTTGGAGTCCCCTGCCCTTGGATGCTGGGTTTGAAACCTCCTCAGTACCCTGTTAAATTTTATGTCATGTCCTTGAATATAAATCATGAAATCCCTGCCCAGGGTGGCACGTGGAAGGGGATTCTCTCTCTGGGCAGCTGCAGCAGTGTTTTGGTGGTGGGAACATGCCCCATCTCTGCACAGCTCCTCTTGCCTGGGTTTCCATGCTCCATTTGCAGTTACTCAGGGTGGGAGTTCCCAGCTTGGAAATGGCTCCAGAGCGGGGTTTGCTGTCCCTGGGGGCAGGAAGGGGTGCAGATGGATGCTGCAGTGGCAGGGAGGGGCTGTCTGTCTGTCTGTCTGTCTGTCTGGGGCTGCTGTCCTGTCCCTGGCTGGCATGAGAGGGGATTGCTGTCCCTCACTGTTCAGCAGAGGGGAGCAGGGGAATTGCCAGCTCCAGCTGGTGATTTCTGAGGGATCAGCCCCCAGCAGAGCCCTGCTCTCCCCTGGGCTGTTCCTGCTCAGCATTTGCTCCTCTGAGCAGTTCCTGATGCTCTCCCCAGGTTCCACGTCCACAGCAAGCTGGTGAGCTTCATGGCACCTATTGACCCCTGCACAATGAATGATGATGCCAGGTGAGTAAGAGATTAATTATGCTGCTCAAATGGCTCCATGACAGCGTGGTATTGACCTGTTCTTCAGCCTGTCACCCTCTCCAGTCCTTCTTATCAGCTCCCCATTTGTCACTGGCATCACAGCCTGGGTGTCTTGGTCACATCTGTCCTGGCAGCCTGGCTGAGCCTTCACTCTGTAATTACTGTGGTACAAACCAGGAATTGTCATAAATCTCAGCACCCAGGGTTTGATTCCTGCTTTAGAGCTCCTAATTTTAAATTAGGAGTTCTAATTTCAAAAGTCCTAAATGTTGAAATTTCCCCATTTCATGGAATCAGTTTGGGAATGCACAGCTCAGCCACCTGGTGTCTTCAGGTGGAATCAGAGCTTAAAAGGAGCTTCTGTTCTAACAGAAATGGCAACTCCTATGTTCTGGGTAATGTGCATTTCCTTAGCTCAGTTAATAACTGCAATAGTTCTCTCAAGATTCACTCAGGACTTTTATGTTGCTTGTGTTTATCTCTGTTTAAAGAGTACAGAGTTTTATTGGAAGGCTGTAAGGTTTTAATGTGGTAATTAGTAAAGAAAACACTAAAGTGGAATTCTGTGCATGGTTTGCAGACAGCTCTCCCACATCCCCACCCATATTTCTCCAGCAATACTTTAAACCCAAATCTCCACAAGCTGAGCAGTTTGGGGGAAGGAGGTGGAATAATTTTTCCAGTGAATGGATGGAGAAAGCTTGAGAAACATCTTTCCCCTGGGTTGTGGAACATGTTTGTGCTTTGTGAGGGAGAGATGTCATTTGTCTGTTTGTGAAAAGGAAACCAAATACCTGCTGCCTTTTGGGGGATTGCAGGGGCTTATGGATGAGGAGTTTTGTGTCCATAGCACCTGTGCTGTTTCATCTCTCTCTGACTTGCTTTACTCTGGGTTTTTTTCTCTTTTTTTTTTCCTTTTCAAGTGAGAGCAAAGCCCAGCTGCTCTGATTTTTTCAGCATTGTTTGGATCCTCTCACCACAAAAGGAAATGTGGGAGCTCCAAGCTGTTCCTCCAGCCATACAGTCCTAATTGTAGCTGGAATTTCCCTCTGCTGTGATTTAGGACAATAATTTCATGTCCTGTTCCAGGTGGGAACAGATTCTTGCCTCCTCTTAGCAGCAGCCCTTGCACATTTGGGTGGGAATTCTTGTGAAGAGCTGGGTGTTAATTTCTGTCTTCTCCTCAGTTTACACCATTTGTGTTTGCATCCATACACTGAACACATCCCAAACACTGCAGTGGCAGTCTGAAAATCAGCTTTTTGTGGGTGTTTTGGTTCAGCCATCCCCACATGAAGAGATCTGCTGCTCTCAGTCATTGGTTTGAAAATCAGAGCTCATTTCTCTGGCATGAGCCACAGTATCTGTGTCCAGACACAGCTGGACCACACAGGGCAGGAAGAATTCAGCATCTGCAGGTGAATTAAGCAGAGCAGGCCAGGCCTGTGTGCTGCAGAGGGGAGCAGCACTGATAACAGCTTCCCTTTGTGGCAGAGGCAGGTAATTCTGTTGTTGGCAAGTGGGAATTGCAGGATTGGAAATGCACGTGTGCACCTCACAGAGGTGTGACTGTGCTCTGAGCCAGTTTTATTTGTTTCTGGTCAGGCACTTAAAATGCAAGACCCCAAATTAATTCCCCTGTGCTGAGCAGGGCACTGAGCTGTGCTGGGAGGGGTTTCCCAGTGCTGGGTGTGAAATGGGTCTGTCTGTCTGTCTGTCTGTCTGTAGCTGTGACACACACACCCAGCTCTGTCCCTGTGAACACTCCAAAGCCAGGGCTGGTGTCAGATCCCTGCAAACTCTGATGAACATCCCCATTTCACCTCTGGAGGACAGTGCCTTGCAGGGAGAGACAGCCTCTAAGGACACAGAGGTTTGGTCCCAACACCTTTATCTCCCCAGACAGCTCAGGTTATTGTGACAGGTAAAACAAGATTGTGCAAATATGCAACAGTGATCTAATCAGCTGGAACAACAGCAGTATTTTAACTGGCACTACCTTTTAACAGCATCATTAAGGGCTCTCATTACTCTTTTATTAGAGGCTCACTCTATTTCTTATCAGATTACAGAATGAACATAACTCATGGCACTGATTTGATCTCTGTTAAAGAGGATTACAGCTGTGCATTAGCTGGGATTGACATGGTTTGTAATTTGCTGTTGATACCCAGGCTGGCAGTGTGACCCCTCCCCACAGCCCGGGGGGGAGGGCACCCATACATCATCATTAACCCTGGCACAGGGCTCTGAGCAGCCCAGGGGCCTCTCCTGCACGAGGGGCAGGCAGGACATGAGGACACACTGCAGTTCCACTGGGGTTTGCAGCAATGGATCCCATTTTGTACAGGCTGGGTGCTGTGACCGTGCTCACAGGGTGAGGGAGAGATGAGGATTGACCAGCTCAGAGGGCATGATTATTTTATAATTTTTTAATAAAATATATATATAATTATATTATATATTATTTAATATATATATATAATATATATTTTTTATAAATATTTTATACATTTTATATAAACTGTAAAAAGTATAGAAGACAAGGTTTCATCAGAAGGCTGGCTAAGAATAGAATAAGAAAGAATGATAACAAAGGTTTGTGTCTCGGACTCTCTGTCTGAGCCAGCTGACTGTGATTGGCCATTAATTAGAAACAACCACATGAGACCAATCACAGATGCACCTGTTGCATTCCACAGCAGCAGATAATCAATGTTTTATTTTGTTCCTGAGGCCTCTCAGCTTCTCAGGAGGACAAATCCTAAAGAAAGGATTTTCCATAAGAGATGTCTGTGACAGGGTTGTGCCTCAGCAGTGGATCTCGTTGGGGAGGAGGAATGTGCATCCTCTGTGAGCCAGATCAGAGGGGATCAGGGGCTCAATCCAAGCAGTGTCCCCACAATGTGAGGTGGGAATCCCTTCCCTCAGTGCCCCATCCAAGGGCAGGAAATGCCCCCCTGTCCCCAGGGCCCTGCTGGGAGCCTGAATTCACAGCCAGATCATCCAGCTGCCTTTGGATTAGAGCCTTTCCCTGCATCCAGGCAGGCCCTGTGCATTCTGTGCATTTTCCCAATCAGCATTCTCCCTTCAGTGCAGCTGCTTTGTCACAGCAAGCAGAGGGGGGTACGTAGCAGGAAATCCTGGTATTAAAAGATTAATTTACTTCTATGACATAGGAGTTTAATAAAAAAAAAAATTTAAAAAAAAGGTTGGTGAGATACCAGCCTTTAACTTGGCTCACTTTGTACTTGGGGTATTAAAACACCATGAGAGCAGATTAATGGAGGAATTTGGGCTCTGCGATTGTCAATCCAGGGTGTTCAGCACCACAGAATTCCTGGGAGGAAGCAAAGCCCTTCCTGCTGGGAGAACTGAGCCAGCAGCTCATGCTGCATGGCACAGACCCCAGGGACCCTGTTGGTGTGGGGAAAATGCATCCAGGTCTGTCCAGGAGGAGAGAGGATGTCCTGCTTGGGAAACAAGGGGAGGGCAGGCTGGAACCAAAGGAAAAACCTTATCCTGTGAGACTGAGCCTGCCTGGGGGCATCCTGAGGCACCACAGCTTTGCAATCCCAGAATCCCAGACTGGTTTGGTTGGGAGAGAGCTTCCAGCCCACCCAGTGCCATCACCACCTCCCTCTGTCCCAGGCTGCTCCAGCCCCAGTGCCCAACCTGCCCTTGGAATTTCCTCTCTCTGTGCCTGATTTTATTCATAATCCCCCCAGCCTGTGGCTTGGTGAGCCCTGGAGGTGCAGAGTGGCACCCATGGCCCTCCCCAGGGCTTTGGGAAGGGCTGGTGCTGCAGCAGGGGCTGCACTGGGCTGTGTGTGACCCCTCTGGTGACACTGGGCTGGATGTGACCCCTCTGGTGGCACTGGGCTGTGTGTGACCCCACTGGTGGCACTGGGCTGTGTGTGACCCCACTGGTGGCACTGGGCTGTGTGTGACCCCACTGGTGGCACTGGGCTGTGTGTGACCCCTCTGGTGGCACTGGGCTGTGTGTGACCCCACTGGTGGCACTGGGCTGTGTGTGACCCCTCTGGTGGCACTGGGCTGTGTGTGACCCCACTGGTGGCACTGGGCTGAGTGTGACCCCTCTGGTGGCACTGGCTGGTGGACCCCACTGGTGTGTGGACCCCTGGTGCACTGGGCTGAGTGTGACCCTACTGGTGGCACTGGGCTGGTGTGACCCCTCTGGTGCACTGGGCTGTGTGTGACCCTCTGGGCATGGGCGATGTCCTTGTGAACTGGCTGTGTGTGACCCCCTGGTGGCACTGGCTGGTGTGACCCCCTGGTCACGGTGGCCCTCGTCCCCACAGCTGATGTTTGACATCCCTGGCAAACACACAGGAGCCTCTGCTATGGAAATTTCCCTCTTAAAGGGGGGAAAAAAAAAATAACCTGTTAAGGGCTGCGAGATGATTTGTCGTTTTTCCTTTGTGAGACAATTTGTCTTCTCCTGCATCAAATCTGTTATGGAGCAGGCAAGCTGTGAAAGGGGGAAATCGTCCTCGGAATATGAGGAGCACAAGGAATGGCTCCCTCTGCACAGGGCACTCCCAGAGCCTGCCCTGCTCAAACAGCCATCCCAGGCAGCCTGGGAGGCACTGATGGAGGTCCTGGGGAAATGGGAGCTGCTGGGGCTGCCTGTGTTTGCTGGTGCTCTGCATCTCCTGTGCTTTGTGCTGCTGTGGGACCAATGGGACTGGGACCAAAACCAGGGTGGGAGAGGCTCCTCTGTGCCCCCGGAGTGTGGGAATGGCACTGGGACCAAAACCAGGGTGGGAGAGGCTCCCCTGTGCCCCATGAGTGTATAAATGGCGCTGGGATCAAAACCAAGGTGTGAGAGGCTCCTCTGTGCCCCATGAGTGTATAAATATGACTGGCACCAAACTCAGGGTGTGAGAGGCTCCCCTGTGCCCCATGGGTGTATAAATATGACTGGCACCAAAACCATGGTGTGAGAGGCTCCCCTGTGCCCCATGGGTGTATCCAGCCCAGGGCTGGGCAGGAGGTCAGTGAGTGCTGCAAACCAAGCTCCTCTGGAATTCCTCTTCCTTTCATTTCATTTTTTTAAGGAAATACTCATTTGTATTGAGACATTTAAGGCTTCAGATTTGTTTTGTCTTCCTGGTACCTGCTGTGCTTGCTGGACACTTTAATCAGAGTTTCACACACTGGGCAGAGCATTTCACAGAAGGGAGCACGTGGATCATCCAGGGCAGTTCTTCAGGGAATGATCCATGGATCGAACCCAGATTTGGTGTCAGCATCCCCCTGCTCTGAGCAGCCTGGCACAGACAGAAAGTTTTCCAAGGAAACCATCAGCCAGCTCCAGTTTCCATCAGGAGCTGTGTTTTCCACAGGTGCTTCTGTTCCATCTTCTTTTCCAGTTTTTGTGAATTAAAAATTCATAGTTCCCAGTGGAGGATGGCAGTAGGAATGGGGGCTGTACTCATTTCAGTACTGCTTGTGGCATATTCTAAATTATCTTTTTTTTTTTTTTTTTTTTTGGGTAGAAGAAGAGAAGAAGTAAAAGGTACTTGGGAAAAGGCAGAGAAATTGGTTGGAGGGTGTTTTTACTGAAGAGCACAGCAGTGACTGGAGCTCTATTGCTATTTTAATAAAAAAACCACCCCCTAGAAACTGAATTTTCCCCCTTAATATTATTCTTCCTCTGGTTTACAGAACTATATATTTCTATTTTAATAAATAAAAATATATTTAATAAATATATCTTTTATATAGAACAATACTTAATATATAAATATATTTAATAAATATGAATATATTTATATAAAATTATAATATAATGTATAAATATAATTATATTATTTATTTTCTATATTATTTTATTTTATATATAATAGTATATATTTATATATTATTTTAATATTATATATAGAAATATATATAATATATAAAAAGATATATTTTAATAATATATATTTATATATAATAATATATATTTACATAAAATATTGTATATATTTACATTTCTATTTACAAATATATTTATATTTCTAAATATATTTGTATTTATATTTCTAAATATATTTATATTTTTATATTTTTAAAAAGGGAATAACATGACTAATTCCACAGAGCAGCCCAGCACTGGCTGCTCCCATCCCATGTGCAGCTCATGTTTGGTGTCCCCTTGGAGTTTTTGCTGCAAGGGGACAGAAGAGATTCCTGAAGATCTGCTGAGAGTTTTTGGGATTTATATTTCGATGCCTGATGGAGATTTGTGAGATGTGCTATTCATATTCATCCAGGGCACTCCTTTCTCCGTGTTGTGCCTGTAAAATGTCTGTGGTAGCCACACCTGGGGCTTGGAGGGGCAAGAGCCACTCTCAGCACCTGGGCTGGCTGTAGCTGCTTTTATTTAAATTTTTTTAATGCTGTTGCTGACCTGGAAGCAGCAGAGTCCAATGGGGAGGGGCCATCCCTGCCTCTGGATGCATAAATAATTAAGCCAAGGTTCTCACACACACATGTTTTATGGCAAATGGCTGTGTGGCTCCTGATCATTTTTTCCAGAAACAGGTTTTATGATAATACAGTAAAAATATTAAATTAGAAAATGCCTCACTAAGGGTGATAAAACCTTACTACAGTGGAAATAGGTAATTATCCCCTCTGCAGCCTAAATGACAGTTTAAAAGAAATAAAAATGTTAGTGCTCATTACTTGCTTTTGTGGGTTGCAATAAAGGGTGAGTTAAATTTTAATTCAGGGGAGAGCCCTGGCTGGAGCTGTGCCCGATCCCCTGCCCAGCTCATCCCAGCCCAGGTGATTCCCTCAATCCCCTGTGCCAGCCCCAGGTACCCCTGGCTGCTGCTGTGCCATTGCTGTGGGTGGAGGAGAGAAATTTGATATTTTCTTAACCAAAATCCAGGTTCATTATTGCCATTGCTGTGGGTGGAGGAGAGAAATTTGATATTTTCTTAACCAAAATCCAGGTTCATTATGCATAGCCTTAAGGGGGCTGGAAGTATTAAAATGTGCACTTACCCTGGTGAATTGAGACACAGACAAGGTTAAACCTGCAGGATTGATGAGTTTTGCTCTGTGCATGGTTAAATCCTGCTGAGGGGAGAGGCTGCAGGAGAAAGGGAGCCTGATGAGGAGAGGGGGGAAAGGGTTGGGGTGTTTGATATTTAATATTTGATTTTCAGGGTGAAATGTTTGCCCTGTTTTGGGGTGGCCTGATTTCTGTCCTTCTCTTGTCACTGTGCCAGGCTGTCTGTCCCTGCTGTGTCATTTTCCAGAAGTTTCCATTGGGATTTTGCTCCATCCCATTCCTAGGAGGGTGAGGGACCCCCCTGACCCCCAAACCTGCAGTTCCCATGTCAGTGCCAGCAAACACAAATTCCTCCCTGAGATCTCCCCAGGCCCTGCTTGCCTGAGAAACGGCTGTTGATTTAAAATCTGTGGGATTGGAGCAAACCTGCATCCATCCCTGAGCTCCTGCACCCACAGAGAGCACCAAACCCACAGAAATGAGGATAAAAACCCCAGGAATTCTCATGACACAGGCCCAAACCCAAATATTGCTGTGATGAAAGGGAAAATCCCATTGTGTGCCCAACATTCCCCTCAAGTGAGCAGCCAAGAGGCTTTAGGAGCTGCAGAGAGAGAAAATCCAGCTCTTCCCTCCATCCCAGAAATTCCTGCTTTATGAACATCCCTCCTTTCTCCCAGCTCACGTTCTCTGCTCTTAAAATTAAAGATAAATAACACCAGCCCACTTTTCTTTTTTAATTTTTTTTTTAAGGGGAAATTTGCTCCTGTTATCAGAATTGCTGCACATGGGATATTAATTGGAATCTTGTTGCTGGGTCATTTTCATTGTTTTTCAAGTACTGTCCAAGAAAATGTATGAAAACTAAATTACAGCCCCACGTTGGCTGTGTGATTGAATCCTCCTCACGGCCCCAACATCCTATTAAAATATTCAATCTTGTTTTCTTACTTGAAGAGCCTGTCTGTAAAGGGCAAACTTATAGAAACCCTCATTCTCTGGAGATCCAATATCCAGGCACACTGCAATATTTCCATATTTCTGCCCTGCCTGGGATTGGGCTCATACCTCTGCCTGTATTTATTAATAAAGATTCTCAAACGCATTTTTAATTACACCAGGCCTTTGCTGAAGGAGTGGAGGGTTTGTGGCAGCTTTTTGGTTCCATTTTGACCTTGGAAAGTGACTTTTCCCTCTCCCTTTTTTCCCCAGGACGGAGCTGTACCGGTCCCTGTTTGGAAAAGTCACAAAGGGAGAAGAAGCAGAGCAGAATTAGAGCTGGATTGAGCTGCTGCTGTCACAAAGGAGAAGAAGCAGAGCAGAATTAGGGGCTGGATTGAGCTGCTGTGTTCTGCTGCCCTCAGGCTGCCCAGGAGCAGAATCTCTGTGGTCAGAACGACCCCAAGATGCCTTAGAAAGTCTCTTTTCCCAGCCTGGCAGTCAAAGGAGGAGTCAGAATTCTTCTGTTCTGGTTTTTAAGGTTGTTTATTTTCTGTTATCTATAAAATTCTTTCCCTGGCTGCTGAGGTCTGTCCAGCAGGTCAGACAGAGGCACATTGACTGCCCTCAGAGGCAGTGTTGTCTTTTATACTAAAAACTATGTGTAATTTGTTTACAATAATTTCCCAATAACATTATTTACAGTAATTTTCCAATACCTGTCACCTGTGTTAGACAGTGTGTTCCTACCTTAAACCAATCCAAAAGTGCCACCATCACCCAGAACATGGGGGCCAGGAAAAAGGAGCAAGAAGGACAAAGCACACCCAAATTCCTTCATGTTGGGACCCCAAGCCTCCATTCCAAAAACGCCAAAATTCGACTTTTTTAGTAGAATGAATAGTTAGTGACAACTAATCATTATTCTGCTTAAACTCTCCTGGCTTGTACAGAGCTGGTGATTTGCTCCATGGGTCAGAATCAGGCAGAGGGGTCCTGGGCAGCCCAGGAGCAGAGCCAGCTCTGCATTCTCTGCTTTGTCCCCAAAACCCTTCTGAAGGAGGTTTTTCCCTTCCCTTTCTGTGATGTTAAAGGGGAGCAGAAGCACTCTCCCAGTGATAACTTCTCGGTATTGTTGGAGCAGATAAGAGCCCGAGCAGCGCTTTGGAATTCTCTTATCAGCGTTCCAGCAGCCTCTGCCATCCCTGCCCTGCCTCCACCTGGGCTGGGGACACGGGGACAGGCAGGGACAGAGGGACAGAGGGGGACAGACGGCCCCACTGCAGTGCTGACCTTGGGCTGCTGGTTGGGCAGGAAAGGGGACTCACACAGTGCCTGGTGTGGAAATGCTGCAGGAAAAGGGCAGGAAAAGGGATTCACACACTGCCTGGTGTGCAGGAAAAGGGCAGGAAAAGAACAGGAAAAGGGATTCACACACTGCCTGGTGTGGAAATCCTGCAGGAAAAGGGATTCACACACTGCCTGGTGTGCAGGAAAAGGGCAGGAAAAGGGATTCACACACTGCCTGGTGTGGAAATGCTGCAGGAAAAGGGATTCACACACTGCCTGGTGTGCAGGAAAAGGGATTCACACAGTGCCTGGTGTAGAAGTGCTGCTGGCAAAGGGCAGCCCCGAGGGGCTCTGGCGTGGTGGCACAGCAGGAGCAGAGGGGACAGCGCCTCCCCAAAAATCCAACAGATATTTTTGGAGCTGCTTTACCCCCAGTGTCCGCAGGTGATGGTGATGGTGCCCAGCACGGGCACAGCTCCCTGGGCACACAGAAAGCACCAGGGTGATCTCCACCAAGTTTTGCTAAAGCTGCCAATTAACAGCAAGTGAGATCTTCCCTTCTTTCCCCCCCCACAACAGAATATTAATTCTGTATTAATTCATGATCCAGCTGCTAATTAGTACCTCCACAAACGGGCATTGCACCTTGGCAGAGCACTGGAGGTGTTTTGGGGATGGGCTGTGCACAGGGAGGGACAGAGGGTTGTGTTAATCCTCTCCCCCCAACCCCGCCACAGCCAAGAATTTCAACTTTCAGACAAACAACTTCATTTACAAGTGTGTCTCTAATTAGCTGCAGAATTAGTAAAGCAGAGTTTTCCCCCCATAGATCGGCCAGGGCCCCGGGGGAGGCTCTGGAATGGAGAGAATCGCATTTCCAATTATTTTGTTGAATTGCTAATTTAGTTATTGTGCCTGGCGTAATTGTGATGGGTATTGGGTGTGCAATTCAATTTGTTTTAAATATTTGTGGGAAGGCTGATCAGTAATGGAGCTGACCTATTTCATGGCCCAAATTGAGAGAAGAGACTAAAACAAAAAACAGCTACAAAGCCCCAGTTTGTCTCAGTTTTTATTTTGATGTCTCTCATCCCTCTTAAGACTGTTGATGCAACAAAAGGTTTACATTAAAAGATGATGGCACTTTGATCTTGGGCTTTGGAGAGCTTACAGCTTTGGTATGTCTTTTCTTGGCATTTTAATAGGGAGATATTTTAGGCTAAAGAGTTTTAAACGTGATGCTGGAGTTCAGTAGGGTCTGTCCCCTCACCACCCCCCAAATTTTAACTATCAGGATTCTGGTTTGAGAAATGTGCAAAAATCAACTGCTGGAGTTGTGGTGGCTCATGTGGGCACATTTAAATCTCACCTTTCATGGGGACACCTCCAAAGGGTGTTTGTGCATCAGCTCCCAGGGCCATCCTTTATCCTGCTGGGCCTTTCCTGCTGAGCAGGGCACGAATGAGGCTGGAAAAGGCCTCCAAGATCATCCAGTGCAGCCTTCCCTGCCCAAAAACAGCCCTGCAGGAGGGCCCCAAGGTTCTCCCACCTCAGCAGCAGCCACTGGGGTTTGGGGTTTTCTCCCTGCCTGTCCCATTGACTGTGATGTTGAAGATGGGAATGGGGAGAGGCCACCATCGGGCTTGGGGACACCTGGGGACACCTGGGATGGGGCAGAGCTGTGGGATGAGCTGGGACCTCAGGGCAGGGTCCCACAGAGCCTCTCTGCAGTCCTGGCCTCAGGCAAAGCTCAGCTCCCCAGGCCAGGGGTGACAGATTGCACTCACAGCAGCAGCAGAGCTGTAATTCATTCTTTTTATTAAAAGAAATTGAGGTAAGTGAAATACTTCAGCACCAGCGAGAACCGTTCGTACCCAGGGGGTTCCCCCCACCCGGTGACCCCCCCCAAACCCACCTGGGGCCATCTCAGGTGCTGCTGCCACAGCCCCAGCAGGCCCAGAGCCCCCCGGTGCCACCCAAGGGACGCTCTGGAGCTGCTGCAGCCCCAGATGGGGCCAGGCCTGAGCCGGTGCTGTAACACTGCAGTGGGGGCTGCTCGGTGGGCACAGGGACCCTCCCACACAGGTCCTGCAAAAGGGACTCGGGTGGCACCACCACGGGGCATCCTGGGGACAGGGAGAGCCCACCAGGCCCGGCCCTGCCTGGCTGACACATTCTCTGTCTGTGTGTCCTGCTGCAGCCCACCCTGGCGTAAGCAAAAGCGTCTTTGGGGCTTGTTCAGGGGGCTCTAGTGGAAAACAAAAAATCTCTTGAATCAAATTAGGGTTCTTAACTATTAAGAAAAAGCAAGTCCTGCGGGTGGCCGAGCTCTGCTGGCCACGGGCAGGGGAGCAGCGGCCCCGGGCTGGCACCTCCAGTCACTGGCAGCACTGGCAGAAGGGCTGCATTGCACTTCAGGAGCAAACACGGACAGGGGAGAGGCACTGGCAGCATCATTGATTCATTCTCTCCTCAAACAGCCCTTCTGTACCACACTTCTGTCCTACAGCCCTTCCTGCTGGACTAAGGAGGGGCTGTGAAATCTGAGATTGCTCCAGGACCATCACTGGTGAGCCCGGAGAGCCCAGCCCTGTGCAGGAGCTGTGTGTGAGGGCTGGGCTGTGCTTCCCTCCAGCACTGCAGCTTCTCGGAGCTTTTATTACATAAAAAACATGTACAAAGGAGTTGGGGATGTGGGCTGGCCTGGGGGGACCTGGGCAGCTGCCACCCAGTTCTTCCTGACCATTGCCATGAGATTCCAAACCCAACATTTGTCACATTCCAGGTAAGAGTGGCCCCTCCCAGCCATGCCCAGGCAGCTCTGGGGCAGGGCAGGATGATGGAGAAAGCTCTCCTCAGATCCTCAGACTGAGATTTCCCTCTGCAGTTCCAGCCCCACTGGGGGATTTGGCTCTGTCCCTTCTCCTGCCTCACCTCAGCTGCCCTCAGGGAGGGATGAGCACTCTTAGCCCTGAAAACATCACGGGAGGGAGAGCAGAAACGCTGAGCAGCTGCACTTTGGTCTCTTGTGCCCCCTCCCAGAAGGGCCTTTCACAAAATTCACAGCCTGCTCTAAAGGACTTGGGCACAAAGGCAAAGCCACGGGGGTACAGCCCCCAAAATCCTGCCCCCCAAAACTCTTCACAGCCCTGGGGAGCCTCCTGGGGGCACGGCCACAGCAGCTAAAGGCTGGTTTTCCTCTACCTAGGAGACAGGACAGACGTGGGACACACAAATCAAATCACCACTGACAGAGGGTGACACACGAATCACCAGTGACAGAGGGGCGGGCACGGGGGGACATTGGCACTTGTCAGCACGGAGCTGCCGCTGCCGCCGGGCACGGGGAGCAGGGGAGGAGGGCAGGGGGTCCCTGCAGGGGCAGGGTGTCCCTGGAAGGACAGGAGGGACAGGGGTGTCCCTGCAGGCCCTGCCGCGCCAAGGCCTCGCGGTTCCGGAGCGCCCAGCCCCGCTCTGAGCAATAAATAAGGTACAGGAGGCCGGCGGGGCCCCGTTCCGCTCGTGTTTGTACGTTTGCCTCGTGTCCCTGCCAAAGGACACGCTCCCTCTGGCTGGAACAGTGCAGGTGTCCCTGCAGCAGCTCCCGGAGCCTCCCGAGCACACCAAGGGCAGTTCCCACTCCGGGCAGGGCCGGGAGCAGCCCCGGCTCTTACGTGGAGGAGGGAGAGTCCATTGTGGAGAGGATCCGCACGACCTCGGCCCGCTGCGTGGGGGACATGTGCTGGGTCATGTGCACGATGGAATCCATGGCAACCTCGGGGTTGGCCTGCACCAGGCTGTGGAGAGCACAGAGGGGAGAGTGAGGCAGATCCAGAGCCCCCAGCAGCGATTCCAGGGGGATGGAGTGTGGGGCTGGGAGCGGGCACAGCCCTGGGAGCTCCCTCAGGACCCTGCTGGGCTGGGGAACCCTCAGTGTGTGCCCACTCTGCCGCCAGCCCTGCACCCTCAGTGCGTGCCCACTCTGCCGCCAGCCCTGCACCCTCAGTGCGTGCCCACTCTGCCGCCAGCCCTGCACCCTCAGTGCGTGCCCACTCTGCAGGCACCCCCTGCGCCCTCAGTGTGTGCCCACTCTGCAGCCAGCCCTGCTCCCTCAGTGTGTGCCCACTCTGCAGCCAGCCCTGCTCCCTCAGTGCGTGCCCACTCTGCCGCCAGCCCTGCTCCCTCAGTGCGTGCCCACTCTGCCGCCAGCCCTGCACCCTCAGTGCGTGCCCACTCTGCAGCCAGCCCTGCACCCTCAGTGTGTGCCCACTCTGCAGCCAGCCCTGCACCCTCAGTGCGTGCCCACTCTGCAGCCAGCCCTGCACCCTCAGTGCGTGCCCACTCTGCCGCCAGCCCTGCACCCTCAGTGTGTGCCCACTCTGCAGCCCTGCACCCTCAGTGCGTGCCCACTCTGCAGCCAGCCCTGCACCCTCAGTGTGTGCCCACTCTGCAGCCAGCCCTGCACCCTCAGTGTGTGCCCACTCTGCAGCCAGCCCTGCTGCCACCCTCCCTGCTCACCTCCTGATCTGCTTGAGCACATAATCCCTCGAGATGTATTTGATGTTCTCCTCCACCACCGAGCGGACGCCCTCCTCCTCCGTCAGCTGCTTCTCCAGCCACTCCACCAGGTCCTTGTTGCTGTCCCACAGGTAGGCCTGCACCAAAATGCCACAGCTCAGCCTGCACCCAGCCCTGCCACTGCCCAGATTCACCCCACAAACACACCTAACAATCAGCACAAGGTCAAGGATTATCCATTTCCTTTGCATCCTGCCATAACTGTGACAGAAGGGGACCAAGGAGGTGCTTGGTCAGTGCTGCAGGGAACGAGCTGAGCTGTCCCAGATAAATCCCAGCTTCCCTGGTTATCAGCTCCCCAAGTTCTGGTGGAACATGGCTGACCTGACATGCAGCTGCTGCAGGGATTGTCCCAGTGCTAAATCATCAGCAGGTTGGAGTGCCTGGACCCTCAGCCACGACCCCCTTTGTGCCTTTCACAAGATCATTTCACCTGATATTTGCTAGATAGTTGGCTGTGTAATAACTCAGGAGAGTGTGAGCCCCTAACAGCCTTCTCTCCTCTCCTCTCATTTTCTTTACAAATCATTTAAGAATCGTTTTGTTAATGGTTTCCGGAAAAGCAAGTACTGCCATTAGCACTCATTCATATTTATGTCATTTTATTTGGGTAATTAAACACAAAGCTCCTCATTTAAAGGTGCACTATCCTTCTCTGTTATCACTAACCAAGTCAAAGGCAGAATGACAATGAGCTGGGGGTGGTGACACCGTGGTGGCACCTCTGGGACACAGAGCCAGGAGTCACAGAGTCATTGGGGCTGGAAAAACCTCTGGGGTTACCGTGTCCAACCATTCCCCACACTGCCCAGGCCACCACTGACCGTGTCCACAGGGATTTCAAATCCCTCCTCCAGGGATGGGGACTCAGCACTGCCCTGGGCAGCTGGGCCAGGGCTGGGCAGCCCTTCCCAGGGAGGAATTTCATTTTCCATGGAGGATTTCCCTTTTCCATGCAGGAATTCCCTTTCCAAGGAGGAATTTCCCCAATATCCAACGCAGATCTCCCCTGGCCCAGCCTGAGGCTGCTCCCTCTCCTCTGTCCCTGTTCCCTGGCTGTCCCCTCCTGTCAGGAGCTGTGCACAGGGGACACCTCCCACTGCCCCAGCCGTGCCCAGCCTGTCCTGGGCACTGCCAGGGATGCAGGGGCAGCCCCAGCTGCTCTGGGCACCTGTGCCAGGGCCTGCCCACTCTGCCAGGGAGGAATTTTGGTGTCAGAGCCCATCCCAGCCCCTGACACACTTCAGAAACCCCAGGATTATTTCATTTCCTTTCACTCAATGTCTCTGATTGTCTCAGCCCGGTGATGTCACTTCGAGATTTTGCTTATTTCATTGTTTTTCTCCTTATTAAGGTTTGGAACTCGGAGTTTTGCTCCCTGCCCGTGCCCCTGGCAGGCAGCAAACAGTCCCTGCATACAAAGGCAGCTTCCAGGGAAGGGGGGAAAGCCCAGCCCGGGAAGCTGCAGCACAGCCCCAGACCTGTGGAAAGCTCCATTTACCCAAGAATCCCAAAGCTTTTCGTTTAGGAGAATATTTAATACTCTTATTAATCATTTTTAATCCGTTTGCTTTTAATTAAGAAACAGCATGATGCTTCCCTATCAACATATGCCAGGGAGCAGATTAATTGTGGCTTAAGATAACTCTCCTTGATTGGTGTAATGTATTAGCTAACGAGCTGCCTGCTTTTGGAGAGCTCAGGCTCTACCTTGGAAAGGCTGCTGCCCTCCAGAGAACATCCCCCCTTCCCTGGAACCCCTGCGTGTTGGGGACTTCAAAAACAGAATGAAAAAAAATAGAATTAAAATATAAAACACTGACATTTAAAATATAAAGTAAAATAAAGTAAAATAAATAAAGTAAAATAAATAAAGTAAAATAAATAAAGTAGCAAAGTAAAATAAAGTACCATAAAGTAAAATAAAATAAATAAATAAACAAAAGAAATAAAATTAAATAAAGTAATATAGTAACAAAGGAAAATTAAATTATTAAATACATTAAATTAAGCAAAATAAATAAAATTATATTAAATAGAATAGAATAGAATAAAATAGAAAAAACAGAGAAATAAAGTAGAATAATATAGAAAAAGTAAAATAAAATCAAATAGAATAAAATAGAAAAAAAATATAAGAATAGAATAAGATAGAATAAAATAGAATAGAATAAAATAAAATAGAATAAAATAAAATAGATTGAAATAGAATAGAATGAAATATAGAAATATAGAAAAAGTATAATAAAATCAAATAGAATAAAATAGAAAAAATATAAGAATAGAACAAAATAGAATAAAATAGAATAAAATACAGAACAGTAGAATAGAATAAAATAGAATAAAATAGCATAGAACAGAATAGAACAGAATAGAATGAAGTAGAACAGAATAAAATAGAATAAAATATAGAAGAGAATAAAACAGAATAGAATAGAATAGGATATAGAATAGAATAAAATAAAATAGAATGAAATTAGAATAAAATAGAATAGAATATAGAATAGAATAGAATGAAATAGAATAGAATAGAATGAAATAAATAAAATAAAATAAAATAAAATAGAAAAGAATAAAATAAAATAAAATAAAATAAAATAAAATAAAATAAAATAGAAAAGAATAAAATAAAATAAAATAAAATAAAATAAAATATAAAATAAAATAAAATAAAATAAAATAAAATAAAATAAAATAAAATAGACGCTGGCAGGGGGTCAGGGTGGTCAATGCCCCCAGCCCACACTGACCTTCACCGTGCCCTCCACCTCGACGAACCAGCGGCGCAGCATGGCCTGGATCTGCCCGTCCGTCAGCTCGGGGTTGGCCTCGTGGATCTTGCTCTTCACGGCCTCCTCCAGCAGCAGCCGCCGCAGCCGCCAGTAGAAAAACGTGCGCGAGGTTTTCCAGTCCAGGACGTCCTGCCCGGGGCACGGGGACAGCAGTGAGGGACGGCAGGAACAGACACAGCTCGTTCCCAAACTAAAACCCAGGCTGGGACTCCATGGAGACTCCCCCGGGGATCCCACCCTGTCCCACCAGGAGCTGTCCATGGAGATGGAGGCTCTGCTCCAGCCCCGTCCCCAGGGAAGCTGTGGGACCCCAGGTGCTGCACAGGCTCACAGAGGCTCTGGCTCCAGCCCCCTGCCCAGGTCACTCACGGTTATGGCCCCTTTCTCCTGCATCCTGCCGGGGGTGTCGTGCAGGTCAGCGAACTGCATGGCCACCTGCTGGTAGATGGGCACCAGGAACTCCTCCCTCTCCTTCAGCTTGGCCTCCAGCTCCTTCCTGTCAGCCGGGCTCAGCTCGGGGGTGCCTGAAACCACACACACATCAGAGCCTGGGATAGCTCAGGGTACCCAAAACCACACACAGAGCAGACTGCAGGGGTACCTGAAACCACACACAGATCAGAATCCAGGGGTGCTCAGGGTACCCAAAACCACACACAGATCTAACCCTGGGGGTGCCTGAAACCACACACAGCTCAGGAGTGACAGATCAGACCCTGGGGAAGCTCAGGGTACCCAAAACCACACACAGATCAGACTGCAGGGATACCTGAAACCACACACAGATCAGACCCTGGGGTACCTGAAACCACACACAGCTCAGGGGTCACAGATCAACCCTGGGATAGTTCAGGGTACCCAAAACCACACACAGATCAGACCCTGGGATACCTGAAAGCACACACAGATCAGACCCTGGGGTACCTGAAACCACACACACAGCTCAGGAGTCACAGATCAGACCCTGGGGAAGCTCAGGGTACCCAAAACCACACACAGATCAGACCCTGGGATACCTGAAACCACACACAGCTCAGGGGTCACAGATCAGACCCTGGGGAAGCTCAGGGCTGCAGTTCCAGGCAGTCCAGCACTTGGGAAAGCCAAAGGCCAAGCCCCAGAGCATCAGCTCCCAGCAGTGCCCAGCAAATCCCTGCTCCAGCCCAGATTTTGTGCCACAGAGACTCAGGCAAGGGCTCTGAGGGTGTTTTCACCATGGAAACTCTGCTCCATTTAAATGCCAACCATCTAAGCCATCAATTAAGTGACATTTACAGCGCTTACTCCTAAAAGAGAATAATGTCCCAACACTGCTGCTCATTTAGCAGGAAACACAGAGCATGGCACACCACCTCCACCACTGCGAGCTCTCCTTTAGGAGAACTCTCAGGGGCTCTGCAATCACAGCAGGAACCAGAGCACCCCCAAGCCCACAAACCCAGCTCAAACCACTGGGCAGAAGCTTTACAGAAACCCCAGGAGGGAGCAGCCTCACCCAGTGCACAATCCAAGGCTGGAATTCACTGCCACTGGGCCCAAAGGCGCTCACAGAGGGTGATCAGACAATCCATGCAAGGAGATTCCAGCACAGGCTCCTGAGCATGAGTTCAGATATTAATGTGTGCTCAGGAAGCCTCTAAACCACAGCTGGGAGCTGGGACAGCATCCTGGGGCTCCATCCAAGGGTTCTGCTGCTCCTTCCACACCTCATTCCCACAGGCACGATGATCCAAGGCTGCTGGACCAAAGGGAGGAGCTGCCCAGTGGCCTGAGCACCCCAGGGCCTGCTCACACACCATATATGTATGATTTCAGTGCCTCTCACACACCCATATATGTTATTATTTCAGTACCTGCTCACACACCATATATGTATGATTTCAGTGCCTCTCACACACCCATATATGTTATTATTTCAGTACCTGCTCACACACCCCATATATGTTATTATTTCAGTACCTCACCCTCACCTGCTCACACACCCCATATATGTATTTCTCCAAGGCACAACCCCTCCAGACAGAGATCCTTCCCAAGGAAGAATGCTTTCCCTGTGCCCACCAATATAAATGCTACCTAACCCTTCAGATGCGAGTAAGAAGGTTTTAATTAAGAGAAGCTCCCCTTGTAACCTTCAGAATAAAAAATTATCTGTATTTATCCAGGCTGAAGGCCCAGACTCCCTGGTTTCAATGGCAGCACAGGCACTCAGGGCAGCCCTGCTGGTGAATTCCAGCCCCTGCCACCGAGTCCACCCAGGCAGGCCCAGTAATGATTTAGGTGAGATTAACAAATATGTCAATGTCTATTTTCTGCTTAATTTAAAAGCAGCGTCTATAAAGATTTTTGACTTCTGAACCCTGTTCTCCTGGAAGAAAGAAGGTAACAATGAGGAGGGGGGATAAAGAGTGATTATCCCATCATCGATCGTTTGTCAGGAGCATTTCTTATTCACTGCACCATTGTAAAAAGCTAAGCTCTCGATCAATCCCGTAAGCCCCCTGTACAATTAAATATCTTGGAATGGTTTTCTTTCTTTCCTAGTCAGATCTCGAGGCCTCAGGGTTTTTCAGAAAGCCTGGTATTTATTTATTTATTTCTTAAGGTAAAAAAAAAATAATAAAAGGGAAAAAAAGAAGTCTCCTTCCACAAATCTTATCCTGGCAAGGAGAGGGGAGTTAAAATATGGGATTCCTTTGCTCTAGAGGTACTTGACAGTTAATGAAACTGTTAAAGTTTAAATCATAGGAGCATTATAGACCTCCAGGTATGGATTGGCTGCTAATCAATAGGGAAACAAAAGGAGCAGTGCTCCAGGCAGCCCCATTCCATGGGGACAGAGCTGGCACTCACAGGTGGGGCAGCACCAGGGACAGGAGTGACCGTCCTGGCCTGGCAGGGAGCACAGGGCAGGCTCTGCAGGGCCAGGGAATGGCACCTTTTTATTGGAATGCAGCTTCCCCTGCAGCCGCCCATGACTCTGGAAGGGGCTGGGAATCACCTCAGCTCTGCTCCAACACCCCCAGAGCCCCCAGGGCAGGGAGCACCCAGCACCTCCTGCTTCCACAAGCTTTGCTCTCTTCTTTTTCAATCAGCAGCAGAAGCACCTTAACCAGGCTGGAAAGGTGCCCTGGGAAAGCAGCAGCCTGGGGTCCCACCTCACTCCACACCTGCAGCAGCAGCCTCACACCTGAACCTCACCTCCTCTGCTCCTGCCTTGTGCAAAACAGTGCCAGACACAAATCTATTCCCTCCTGTGAGGGTGGGAGGCACAGGTGCCCAGAGCAGCTGGGGCTGTCCCCGGATCCCTGGCAGTGCCCAAGCCAGGCTGGATGGAGCTTGGAGCACCTGGGATAATGGAAGGTGTCCCTGATGGGCTTTAGGGCTCCTTCCAATCCCAGCCATCCTGGGATTCCAGGAAATTCAGCAAAAATGCCAAAGGTGTCCAGGCTGCCCAGAAACTCCCCCAGCCAGAGGGGAGAGGGAAGGTCACAGGGAGCCACTCACGTCCCCGGAGAGACAGGCATTTTTGGATTGTCCCTTGTTTCTTTAAATGAGACAGGCTGTAATTGCTTCACTAAATATTCAGCAGGATTTATGTCAGAAAGGTGCAGCATGAACAGCCAGTGAAGGTCACAGCAGCCCGTGGCACAGGCTGCAAATATCCCTGCACAGATCCCTGTGGTTCCCACCCTGCCCTCCCCTCCCTTTGCTCCTCAGGTCTCATTTCCCAGCACCTCAAGTGTGGCAGGGACACAATTCCAATAAAATTCCAACCCCAGCCCCTCTGGGAGGATATCCCAGTGCCAAGGAGGGGCTGAGAGAAAGCAGGGCTTGCTCTGGGAGCCTGTGAGTGTGAATTAACACCAATTTAAATGCAGCAGCACCGGCACAGGGATGCAGCTGCTGAAACAGCATCACCCACAAAACCAAGTTACAACCTGTGTTTATCCAGCACCCCATGAGAGGTGGGATCAGAAGAGCAGTGTTCCTCCCTGGTTTTCCTGAAAAACTGGCAGTGAGGGTCAGTTCTGGTCCTGCACCCCAAAATGTTCATTTCCAGAGAGGAACTGCTGTGCTGAAGTGGAGCTGAGTGGTGAATATTTGAGTGTTCACTCATTATTTGGAAATTTAAAGGCAGTTTGGATACTCAAGTAAGGTGTGAACCAAGCCCCAGCAGCACAGACTGACTGCCCTAGGAAATGAAATAAATGAAATAAATGAAATAAATGAAATAAATGAAATAAATGAAACCAGAGGTGCATTCAGCACACAGAACACCTCACAGGACCAGCAAGGACATCCCACTATCACAATGTGCATCAGGTGATGGCTGGATGCTGCCTTTTCCCTACAAGAAACATGGAAATGCAATAGCCAGCCTTGCTGTAACTGGAGCCATTCTCCATTCCTCTCACCCACATTCCA
Organism: Zonotrichia leucophrys gambelii; assembly: GCF_028769735.1. Classification (NCBI taxonomy): domain Eukaryota; kingdom Metazoa; phylum Chordata; class Aves; order Passeriformes; family Passerellidae; genus Zonotrichia; species Zonotrichia leucophrys. The sequence continues at coordinate 10,198,321 of NC_088188.1, forward strand.
CCCCATTTTTGCACCCATTTCCCCGCACCTCTGACACAGCATCTGTACAATGAGGCTCATTTTCATGATGCGTTTTAGTCCAATTGTAATAAAACAATAAAATTGAGTGTCTGTATTTTAAACTGTGGCCCAAGGCTTGCAGGCTGCCCCGCTGCCACATTTCTGGGTGCTCCCTGCACACCTGTGGGATGTCCCTGCCCACGTGGGGCCGTGCCCTGGGCCAGGGCCACCCTGTCTCCCCTTGCTGGAGCAGCCCAACCCTGAGTGACACTTTAATAAACCACGGGGGCTAATCAACATTTCAGCGACGCCGCTGCAGAATTGATAATGAACAGATTTGTGTCAAATGATTCAATAGCTCCCCAAGCACCGCGTCCAGCCCGGCGTGGGCTGGGGGAGAGCAGCTCGCGGTGCTGCTCCCCAGAGCTGCGGGCAGGGATGACAGCCACTCAGGGGTTAAAGAGAGGCAGTGAACCCCCAGCTAATGAGTAAGAATTCAGCAGGCAGTGTAAGATAAATGGAGCTTTCTCTGCTTCTGCTGGAGTCAGCATGAACCGCGGCCCTGCGGCTTGTTTGTGGCAAATGGAGTGCGCGAAATATCAAAGGGCAGTGATCCAGAAGAAGACCGACTTTGACAAATTTTAAATTGGCCAGAAAGAAAACCGGCAAAAAAAAAAAATAAAATAAAAAAGGAAAAAAAAAAAAGGGAAAAAAAATTATGCAATTCAGTGTGTCCTGCAATCCTGGCTCTGCTGCTCTGGTATGGAATTAGTGGCAAAACAACAGCGATGATCAGGCGGTGCTGGCAGCAATTACATCCATCTCAGGGAGATGCTTATCAGTGACTGAAGCTTTTAGAGCTCTCCCTGTGTACAGTTGTAAGTGACTCGCTCTTGTGTTGCAGTCATTTTAATTAAAGTGTATGGAGTTTGCTGGGAGTAATTACCCTGCAGAGGAACAGGGGGGAAAAGCCCTGATCAGGCTCCTGGCTCCTCACACGGAGCTGGGTTTGTGAGGCTGTTGGCAGAAAACTCTCCCATCTTTGCCCTTGTGGGTTTTTTCAGTGTCCCACAGATTCAGGGGTGGCCTGCAGGTGTCCTGCAGCCACAGAGGGGAGTGAAGGTGATGCTCTGTTCCCTCTCCCTGCAGTCCTGAGCTGGGTCCCCATGGTTTGGGGTGGTCGCTGTCCCTTTGCTCCTAAAGGCACAATGTCAAATCTGACAGAGGCCAAAAGTGAGGTTTGCTGAAAATAACCTCCTTGCTGCAGCTGCAGACTTTAAAACTGGGATTTAAGTAATGGAATAACAGAATGGTTTGAGTTGAAAAGGACTTTAAAGATCATTTAACTGGACACCTTCCACCATCCCAGGGCACCCCTCACCCTTCACCCGTTACTATTCCCTTCCCGAGGCATATCAGGAGGGTTGTTTTGTTTATAAATTGTTGCCCTGCCATAAATTTAAAAAAAAAGCCAAATAATAAAATGTAACTGCAGCAATAGCCAGGATTTATCAGTCATTTGCAGAACACTTTTCCTCCTGAAGGATCCCAAAAGGCTTTATAAATTCAAGCCATACCCACATGGCACGCTTCTCCCTCCACTGAAATGTAGTCAATTTTGGAGGTAAAAGGAGGCTCTGTAAGATTATACTCTTACAGTAAGAGCCAGTAAAGGACTATTTAAAAAGCCTATTCCCCCAAGAGAGAACATATCTGATATTAAGTGCATTTTGCTGAACACTCTGTATTTTGGGATGTTGAGTGTACAGCAGGCGCTGGGATCACTCGGAGTGGTAATAACACAACCCAGCACTGAGCCCTGCTCACAGAGACATGGACAACATTCCTCATTCCCTTGGAGCTGAAGAGCACACAGATATCATTACTGCAAACTACCCCAGACACTCAGTGACAGTCCAGCAGCCCAAATGTCTCTGATCAAACCCTTCCTTACGTGAAACAACGCTCACTGAAGGCTTGGCCCACAAACCTTTAGTGAGCTGAGCAATTGCTGAGCTGGAAATTAGACCCAAGCATCTGCAGTGAGGGTCTGTTGTGAGACCCAGTCAATAAAATATAATAAAAAAGAGAAATCAGCTCAAAACCCCACAATATTCCACACCCTGGGTATGCTGAGCGTGCATGAGCGCCATCTCACAGGTACACACCTGTCACAGACATCTCTTATGGAAAATCCTTTCTTTAGGATTTGTCCTCCTGAGAAGCTGAGAGGCCTCAGGAACAGAATGTAAACAATGGTTATCTGCTGCTGTGGAATGTAACAGGTGCATCTGTGATTGGCCCATGTTGGTTGTTTCTGATTAATGGCCAATCACAGTCAGCTGGCTCGGACAGAGAGTCCAAGACAGAGCCTTTGTCATCGTTCTTTGCTATTCTATTCTTACCCAGCCTTCTGATCAAATCCTTTCCTCTATTCTTTTAGTATAGTTTTAATGTAACATATATCATAAAATAATAAATCGAGCCTTCTGAAACATGGAGTCAGATCCTCATCTCTTCCCTCACCCTGTGAGCACACGGTCACACACACCCGCCGTGGTCTCACTGGTTTTCTTCCCAAGTCAGACAAATAAAACTGTCAGCAAATAAAACCGTCAGTAAATAAAAGTGAAAAGCAGTGCTGAGCTGCCCCCGAGGGGTGCCCAGGGGCTGTGCCACGTACCCAGGCGCTCGGCCAGGCGCATGTACACGGGGTCCACCCTGCGCATGGTCTTCACCAGGTCCTTCCTGCGGAACTTGATCTCCACCGTGCCCTCGGGCTCCAGGATCCCTCCCCTGCAGGGGAAAACAGAAAAGCACTTCTTGCACCTGACCTTGTGTCATCAGACACTAAACTGAATGGTTCAACCCCTGCTGGAAAGCACGGGGAGGGAGACAGGACAAAGGGAGAATTGTCACTGTCGTATTTTCTGAAAAATCCCCTCGCCAGGATTTCCTCTCCTGGGAAGCTGAGAAGCTTCAGAGAAAAATGAAAACAGTAATTATCTCATTTGCTTCTCCTGTGTTTTGCTACTTTGGAATGTAGTTTAGACTCTTTATCCACCATGTGAATTGGTTTTATTTAATGACCAATCACAGTCCAGCTGTGCCAGGACTCTGGAGAGAGCCACAGCTTTTTCAGTGTTAAGCCGTCTGTAAATATCTGTGATATCTGTATAGTTTAGTATAACATTCTTTAATATAATACCATAAAATAACAGATTAGCCTTCTAAAAACACAGAGTCAGATGTTCAATTCCTCCTCCATCTGGGAGACTGGAGGAATTTTTAGCTCCACTTTCTCCATGCTGAAAACGCAGACGAGGCCCCACATGTCCAACCCCACGGAAACCACCCAGGCCACGAGGAGTGTCCCAGGCAGAGGTGTGTACCTGCTGTCCCTGTCAGCATACATCTCCATGTGCCTGGGGTTGATGGTGGGGTCGATGACCACCCAGGAGCCGCCGCGCAGCTCGCCCTGCGGCGGGATGTACACCAGCACCGGCTGCCGGTACTCGCGCAGGCCGTCCACGATGTACGCGCCGAACTTCAGCACCTGGTCATACATGTCTGGGCAGGGACACACAGATGGTCAGACATGGCTGGGGACGGACACACGGACAGTCAGACACGGCTGGGATGGACACAGAGATGGTCAGGATGGATGGACAGGACACAGAGACGGTCACGACGAATGGGGATGGACACAGGCACAGCTGGGGACGGACACAGAGATGATCAGGAATGGCTGGGGATGGACACAGAGATGGTCAGGATGGATGGACAGGACACAGAGATGATCAGGAATGGCTGGGGATGGACACAGAGATGGTCAGGATGGATGGACAGGACACAGAGATGATCAGGAACGGCTGGGGGTGGACACAGAGATGGTCAGGATGCATGGATGGGACACAGAGATGGTCAGGTTGGAAGGGATGGACATAGAGATGGTCAGGAATGGCTGGAGATGGACACAGACATGGTCAGACATGGCTGGGGATGGACATGGACATGGTCAGGATGGATGGACAGGACACAGAGATGGTCAGGATGGATGGACAGGACACACAGATGGTCATATATGGCTGGGATGGACACAGGCATGGCCAGGAATGGCTGGGATGGACACAGAGATGGTCAGGATGGATGGGGATGGACACAGGCACAGCTGGGGATGGACACAGAGATGGTCAAGCATTGCTGGGACAGGGACAAAGAGCCTGCAGTCACTGCTCCAGTGACTGGAGGTGCCCTGGGGATGATCCATCCCTGCCTCCCCATCCCACAAACATTCCCACAGTTTGGGGAATCAGCCTGGCTACATCTGCACTGCCCAATTTCAGACTCACTACCCCAGACCTCTCCACAATTCGTGTAATGTGAATAAAATGCACCTAAGGGCAGCAGAGCTCTTCCAGATCTTCATAAAAATGTGTGTGGAGAGGGATGGGGAACAGCACTCCGCTCTTCCTCCATTAAAATTTGTTTAAGGCACTTTGCTCAAAATTAATAAGAACAACTCCACTGTGTAAAGACAGTACATTGAAAATATCAGCCCCAAAGGTGATTTAAATAAAAGAGAAAAAGGGAAGGCAGAAGAATTTCTATGAGATGATATAGTTTCTAATGGATACAGTTTGTAATGGAAACGGGCACTCCTGAATATATATTTTTTGTTACATATAATTATATCTACAAGTATTAAATCAAAATACAAGAAATGAAAAACAGTTATTAGGCTCATCTAGCCCACCTCTTTGTTCACACAGGACTGTTTCTCCCACAGTGCTGTTGAAAGCTCCCATTTAGAAACCCCAAATCATAAATCTGCTTCTTTAGGGGCATTTCCACAGCCCAACAGATGAGATTTCCCTCAGAACTCAGCCAAACTTCCCCTCCCTCCCCATTAATTTCATGTCACTACCCCTTGTACCACCTGCACAATGCCTGCTCTCCTTCAGGCTCACCACAAACAGCAGCACAATTTTCAGTGGGCTTTGTCCTGAGACACTGCAGGAATCCATCCCTCATCTCTTCCAACCCACTCCATCAGTTGGGTTTTTGCTTGGACCCTCCAGTTTGCCTCATTAAAATACCAGTGCAGAGAAAATAAAAGATCTGCATTTATGTACTCACACCTGCTGCAACAGGAACAGTCTGGGAACACTGAGACACTTTTATTCATCTAAAATCCTCCTATCCCTGGAGAAAAGCCAAGGTGCCTTTGTCATTTAACCCTCATTTTAGTGTTAAGCATTAACATGAACATAATTAAGCAATTAACTCTTTGGGAAACACTCCTCTATATTTAATATTTATATAAATATAAATATATACATATAATATATTATAACTATATATATATGAATATATATATATATGAATTTATATATGAATATATATATGTCAAATATATAAGAATATATATTAGTACCACAGGCACTGATAGGATCTTTCCATTTCATTTCCAAGGTCACTGCCCAAACACCCAAGAAAAGGAATTTCATGTTATTTAGGAGGTATCAAATGCTGACAAAAGGAAGAACAATTTATTCCCTCTAATTGGGAATAAACATAAATCCCAGCAGAGACAGTGAGGAGTGAGAACAAACAAAACTCCAACCTTTCCCTTTGTCCTGAGCAAAGAAAAAGACTCAAAAGGGGTGACAAATTTATTACTAATTATACAATTATTTTATTATGTAGTGCTAGTAATAAACCACTTGAAGTACTTTCAGCTAATTCTAGTGTTAAGAAAATAATTGCTTGATTCAAATTATTTTAACTGAATTAATTCTTTACTAGACATTTTTTACTAGTGCTACATAATAAAATAATTGTGTAATTAGCAATACATTTTTCACTCCTGCCACGGGTGTATATTTTACTCAGGTGAAGTGCAGAGAAGAGCAGCACTAATTGTTTGAACAGGGCAGAGGGAGAGAGGCAGAGGAACTGGGGGAACCTGATGCTTTCTCAGAGCTCCAGGGTGGGATCAGGAAAGGATTTCATTTCCCAGGTGCCAGCAGGTGGTCAGGGAAGTGTTTCTGTGTCTGAGGATCCTTTGGGATCCTTCCTGTGCCTGAGGATCCTTTGGGATCCTTTCTTTGCCCATGGATCCTTTTGGATCCTTTCTGTTCCCGTGGATCCTTTTCTGTGCCCATGGATGCTTTTGGATCCTTTCTGTGCCTGAGGATCCTTTGGGATCCTTTCCATGCTCGTGGATCCTTTGGGATCCTTTCTGTGCCTGAGAATCCTTTCTGTCCCTGTGCATCCTTTGGGATACTTTCTGTGCCCGTGGATCCTTTTTGTGCCCATGGATCCTTTCTGTGCCCGTGGATCTTTTGAGATCCAAAATATCCTTTTGGATCCTATCCCAATATCATTTGGGATCCTTTCTGTGCCTGTGCATCCTTTCCTTTGGGATCCTTTCTGTGCTATGGATGCTTTGGGACCTTTCTGTGCCCATGGATCTTTCGGGATCCTTTCTGTCCCTGTGCATCCTTTGGGATCCTTTCTGTGCCCGTGGATCCTTTTTGTGCCCATGGATCCTTTCTGTGCCCGTGGATCTTTTGAGATCCAAAATATCCTTTTGGATCCTATCCCAATATCATTTGGGATCCTTTCTGTGCCTGTGCATCCTTTCCTTTGGGATCCTTTCTGTGCCCGTGCATCCTTTTGGATCCTTTCTGTGCCCGTGCATCCTTTGGGATCCTTTCTGTGCTATGGATGCTTTGGGACCTTTCTGTGCCTGTGGATCCTTTTGGATCCTTCCTGTGCCCATGGATCCTTTGGGATCCTTTCTATGCCCATGCATCCTTTGGCACAGGCACAGGAAGGATGTGCCTGTGCACAACCCAGCATCCAGCCCCACAACCCATCACCCACCACCCAGCCCAGCCTCTCCCCTCTGCTTTCCTCTTTCTTTTCCCTGTATTTGATGTTGTTGGGGCTCTGTCCCGGGCAGAGGGGAGCAGTGGAACCCCAGCCCCTCCATGGGAGGTTTCCCTGTGCTCAGCCCCGCTGCAGGAGGGCCCTGGTGCTCATTCCCAGGGAATGTCACGCTCGGGGTGTCCCTGCCGTGGGTCAGCGCTGCCTCGCCCAAACAGAGCCCAAACCAGCCCTGCCCAATGGCTCCTCCAGCACAATGTGCCAGCCAGTTCTCCAGCATTGCATTCTCATTGTGCTCAGGAGCCTTCTGGCCACAGAAGGGGACACCACCACGCCACGAGCTGCCTTCATTTAGGGTGTTTTTTAATTATTTCTTTTGCAGCAGGAATTAGACCTCCCAGGCTGACTGGGAAAGAGGGGGTTTAATTTTTTCCCTCTTTTTTTTTTTTTTTTTTTTCCTTTTCCTCCCCCTTCACTAATGTCAATTTTCAGCATAGCAAGAGCTGTCTCTAATCTTTTCCTACTCATTACACACAATTTTGGAGTCATTTTACCCACAGTGCAGTCGGCTCCTGGCAGTGTGTTTGTGTGCACTGAGGGGTGGCATAATTGTTTATTTTCCCTCCCTGCATAATCCCCAGCCAGCACTGAAACCAAAACTGCAAACAACTCCCCGAGGGACCCCGGGAGTGTCAGGAGACACCAGCAGCAAGCAGGAGGCTGGAAAATGCAAGGAGCAAGGTGCAAACTGCAATGGCTCTGTCCTGCCCTCCTCCTGCTGCCAGCTGCCTGGAATAACTTGGGCTATGCAATATAAATATTAACATCCTTGTGCTGCCTGTTCCACACAACCCCAAAGCTCAAACTCAGCTTCTGAGGAACCCAGCAAAGCCACACCTGACATTTTAAGGTAAAACAATATTTAAGGAATAAATAAGGTAAATAAATAAGCTAAAATTACATCAACAACATCCCAGTGAGTTGTGTGGCTGGGAAAGCAGCTCGTGTAGGGGGTGCAGAATAAGCAAACGGAGCAGAATCCACCCTCAAAGGCAAGGGGTGTTTTCCAGAGGGAAGAATTTTGCCCTCTTTTGCCAACTCCCACCTTTGCCTCTGCAAACTCAGAGGCTTTGCCTTGTGCCCAGCAGCCTCTGCCACCCTGAGAGCTCCAGTGCTCCCTCACACAGGCAAGAGGCCCTGATCCAATCTTTCACTTCAAATTTTACAGCATCAATCTCACATCCTTGGCACTTCAGCACTTTTCAAGCAGCACTCTGTGGTGCCCTGAGCAGCCAAGCCAGAGCCCAGACCAGCCCCAGGACAGCTCCAAAGTGCTGCTTACCTTTCATTCCCCCAGAGAAGCCTCTCCAGTTGGCAAAGACCATCAGGGGCAGCCCTTCCCTGTTGAAGTCCTTGATTGCCTGGGCTGTTTTGAAGGCAGAGTCAGGGAACCACACCTGCCCAGCCTGCTGGATTATCTGGGGGGAAGAAAAATCCACTGTCAGGCCCTTGAAGCACATTAATGTAAAAGTTAAAACACAGAAAAACCATCAGGAGCTGTGATGTGGGATAAACAACGAGGAACATGGCAGGTGAAATGTGTGGGACCTGCTTGGCCGTGGGAAAATTGGGACAATCCTTTTGTCACCAACTTCAACAGCAGCATTCCCATTAATTCAGCTAAGAAAAGAGTATGGACAGCCTGACACTGTGATGCTGTAAGAGAAAGAAAAGGAGATGGAGAGGAGAAAGCCCTGGAGAGATGAAGCAGGGCCAGGGCTGTGAAACCAGGCAGGAAAACAGCAAAATGTCACAGCAGGAAGGTCATGGAGCACTGCAGTCACAGCAGGAGAGCAGGGAAGGGATTTTTGCTTGTCACATCTCCTGATCCCTGATCCCTGCCCCTCCCTGAGTCCTGAGGGAAGCAGGGCTGCAGGGAATCTGGGAATTCCTGGAGGTCAGGAATGTAGGAATGGTCACACAGCAGAGTGCAGGCACTGCCAGCTCCCCAGGAATGGGAACCACACCTGGGGAAAGGAGGGAACTGCACGGGGCCATTGGCAGGGGACACACAGGGACAGGGGCACAGGGCCCACCCACCTTGGCCTCCGAGTCCAGGTTTGCAGGATCAGCAGGAATGCTGAGCTCCACCGTCCTCGTTTCCACAGCAACCACTCCTACAGGTATTCCTCCCAGCCTGCAAACAGGTGAGACACTGAAATCCCCACTCCTGCTTTTTTACACAGCCAAACACCCGGGGGAGACAAGCAACAGGAGCAGAGTTGGGGCTGGAGAGTTCCAGAGAGGTCACAGCCCTCAAAGCAAAATCTACTCCAAAGACGAGCACATTCTATCTAAAACCTAAACAGAATAAACCACACCCAGATTTTGAGTGGTAAATCTGTGTATCCACCACCCTTCACCTGCCATCACCCAGATTTTGGTACTGGTGGATTTGACCGTGAAAAATCAGAGAATCCCAGAAGGGGTTGGTATTTAGAGGGATTTTAAAGAATTTCTGTGTTTCCCCAGATCTGCCCTGGAGGGTGACAGCCAGGGGGACGGGGAGCTGGTAAACAATTCCTGTGCTTTCCCAGCTCTGCTGCCAGGGGACAGGGAGCAGGGACAGAGGGATGGGCAGCAGAGCAGGCACCAGGGCAGATCCCAGCTGTGCCTCCCAGGGCAGCCAGCCCTGCTGCACACAAAGGCCATGGCAGCCACGCTGCCAGGCCAGTCCCAGCAGGGCCCCTCTCCCTCCCCAGGCAGCCCAAGCTGATTTCCCACAGCCAGGGCAGAGACAGGGCCCATGTGCACCGAGGGGCTGAAATATTCCCATTCCCTGTGATGAAGAGTCTGCTGGAACCCCATAATTGCAGGAGCCGTCCTAAATCGGTAACTTATAACTTCTGTATTAGGGCCCATGTGACCTAATAAAGAACATCTTTATCCAAGTATTACAGTTATTTATTGAACTTGAAAACAGCTCAAAACAACTTCTGTTTTCCATAATACTTCATATAAATTTTATCAGGCTAGCACATGAAGATGCTACATCTTGTTTTATAGTGTGTCCCTGGACAAGTTGCCATAGAATAATAAAAGACAATTTACAGCCAACAGCACACATATTCCAAACATACATATGAGAGATGAGTTTTGGCAGCACTTACAGTAAGAATCCCAGAAGAATACATTCATATTTGTTTTTTTTCAAAGTGCCACTGCTTTTGAAAGGAGTCTGTTTCATTTGTGTTATATATCCCTGCTGTGTGAGAGTCCAAAGCCACTCGGAATTTGTCAGAAGAAAGGAACTGCAAGTGAAGCTGAGCATGGACAGAGAGCTTCTGGCTTTGCCAAATCAATGATTTCCACCCCTGGCACACTGCTTGGCCTGGAAGCCTTTAAATTATAGAATTATAGAGCCATGGAATGGGTTGGAAGGGACCTTAAAGGTCATCTCATCCCTTTCTTTTCAACTCCTTCTATTAAATATATATACACATAGAGAGAAAAGGAAATAATCACAGGAATGCTGTATTCTAGAGAAATGCAAAGCTATCCCAAACCTGATTTCTACAATTGCCTTAAACACACCTCAGAACTTACCTTGCTCTCCCCACCACCACTGTCTGTGCCCAGGGCTGCATGATCTCCATGAACGAGCCATGGTCAAAGAAGCCACTCAGCCACTGCCCTTTCTGATCTAAAGGGAAGGGGAAAAAAGGGAAAAATCAAAGGAGGAAGGAGAGAGGGAAGAAAGAAAACAGAATATCAAAGCAACAAATCAAACTTGCTTAAAAATGCCAGCTGGAGAACATGGCACTGTCTTTTTATTTATTTAATTTTAAATAGATGACAATACAAGGGAACATTAGACAGCTGAGCATTTGTCTGCCTTCAGCCATCATGTCTTATTTCATTTCCTAGTCTGCATAAAGACAGCAATTTATCAGCAAAAGCATCATTTATTGTTAAACGATGGGGTTCGGAGAGCAGAGGGACTTCCCGTGCTTTTAAATAAATAACTCTGCTTTTTTCAAGACTACAAACATTTGTCAAAAGGCAGTAAAGTCATTAAAGATGGTTTTCAACACATCTATTTCTATTTTAAAACTTATCTCATATTCTTCTCTTGATCCTGCCTAATCTTTCTTTGAAAGAAGGAATGCTGCAGAAACCCGGGAACTAAATACGAAAATTTCAATGGTATTTCAGAGTCAGTTACAGAAATCACAATTCTGTGGGGCACCTGCTGTGCACTGGGGTTTTGGGAAGCTCTGCACAAAAATAATCCACCAAAAAATCCCCCCCAAAACCCCAAATCTCTCCCAGCTTCACCCCCTGGCACAGAGCTCCCGAGCAACTCTTCCCTCTGCTTCTGCAAACCCAAGTCCAAAACCAATTAAAAAGTGGAGATCCGAGCACGCTAACCTCTGCTGACTTAAACAGGATGGAGAGTGTTTTATCAAGCCCAAACTTGTAATTACTGTGTTCTACATTCCTTGCCTCTGTGGCCCCACTGTAAAATGTGACCATCCATTTCAGAATTATCTCTTTATCGCGAGCCCGAAGCTGATCGTTGAGATTCTGGCCTCGTGTCGGGCGTCACTTTGAAGAATATCACGGCAATATCTCCTCTAATAAATGGCTTTAACTTTTCACCTAGGAGATATCTGCTTTAACTTATCACAGGGAATCATCTGCTTTCCTTAACGCTTCCACTAAATTAAAATCTGAAGTCACTCGATTTGGAGGCCGGCGTTTGCGGCGCCCGGACAGCTGGATGAATTGCTTGAGAGATGATGAAAAAATATTATCCAAAACCAGAAAACTTAGTTTATCACAAATCTCATTTCAGCCCCCCAAACTCATTAATAACAGCAGGAGTAATGGTCACCCAGTTTGCAGCTTGTACCTACACAAGGCTGCACAACCCCAGTGGTGCCAACACAACAACGCTCCAAGATCTGCAGGAACATTGTGATTCCTTTAACAAACCCTCTGTGGATGGACTTTCCCTAAATCATAAAAAAAATCCATAGAAGTGCCTATTCCCAGTAAATAGATAATCCATAAAAGTATGGTGTCCTTGAGCACTCAGGATTTACATGCTACTTTTAGATATTGTTTATAAATAATATTATTGATTAATATTATTATATGTAAATATTTATATATTCTGGCCATACTGCTCAGAAGTAATTATTTTACAGAATCTGAAATATATTTGGGTAGCAGACACGTGGCAAACAGCCTTGGAACAAGGTGAGTTGCTGCATGTCCTGGCCTTACTTGGGTTGGGGCGTCCAGCCAGCATCCAGCGAGGGTCGTAGGGGGCCTTGGTGGGAACAAAGTCAATGGTCCTGTCTATGGGATCCTTGGCCTTCAGGATGGGCACAGGGCTGTGGATATTCTAAGGGAAAAAGGGAAACACAGAAGGAAGTGAGAGCCCCATTCCCAAAACCCTGCAAACACAGCAAACAGTGGCACCTCGCACCTGGCAGGCCCAGGAATTACCTTTGGCATGTAGGAAAGCCACTGCAGAATGGTGTAGACCCCTTCAAAGTCATCACACACAGTGCCATGGGTCACCCCGTTGTTGTGCATGATCTGGATCCCTCCCAGCTGGTTGTTGGAGGTGTAAACTTCCCGTCCAAGCACCTGGGGGAAGAGAAATGGGAGAGCCATCAGGGCTGGGGTGTGAGCAGGAGGTGCTGGCCAAGGAGGGACACACAGAGCCAGCCCTGCAGCACCTCAGCATCACCTGGAAATGGAAAGGATGGAGCAAACCTCTCCCAGCACAGCCCCACAAGCCCTGTGTGCAGCTAAGAGCTGCTGAACATGATCCCCAGTGAACAGAGGGCAGGGTGGGATATTGGGAAGGAATTTTTCCAGGGGAGGCCCTGGCACAGGATGCCCAGAGAAGCTGTGGATCCCTGCAAGTGTCCAAGGCCAGGCTGGACAGGGCTTGGAGCAGCCTGGGATAACAGAAGGTGTCCCTGTCCATGGCAGGGGTGGAATTGGATCTTTAAGGTTCCTCCCAGCCCAAACCATTCTGATTCTATGATCTCCAAGGGGAATGATACCAGTGGGGAAACTGAGGCAGTTTTCCCCCTCACCCTCCCCAAGCAGCAGTGTGACCAAAGCTCCTGAGTGCTGAGCCCAGCTCAGCTCACTAATCCCAAGCTGCTCCTAGAAACTGTGGGTGGATGTATTTAAATGTATAAGTGGGGGGAAAAACCAGACAAAGGCCCGTGAGCTCCTGGGAGAGGCTGGCCAGAGGCAGGCTGGGGCTGCTCATTCCCTTGCACAGCTCCATCTCCAATCTGAGCCTGGGCAGCACAGCTCTTTTCTCATTCTCCTGCTGTCTCTTCCCATTTGCCCTCTCCCTGACTGATACACTGATCTCTCGGTCACTTGGCTTTCTGCTCCACTGACTCCATATTACTAATAACACCTCTGCCACGGCCAGTTTACCTCATGAAGGCAGGAGCACATCATTACAAAATAAACTCATAACTTTGACATTCCAGCAAATACACGCCGTTTGTTATTTTTATGGGTTGAGTCTTTCTAACAGACAGAGGACATTACACACCTGCTTCATTTGGATCTTAAAAACCCCCTCAAACACACAGCACCAGCCTGGCCTCCCCCAAACACCCAGCACAGCTCACTCTGGGCACTGAGGAGCTGGCACACGCCAGCCAAGGTTTATGTACAGAAAAAAACAAGGCACAGATGTCACAAACCTAACCCCAAATACAGAATTCAGGGTGTGTTTTAGCACAGGGATGTTCCTGGGTCTCCCTTCTGAGATCAAACACCTTCCTCCTCCAAATCTAACAGAATCAGTGCCAAGCAAAGCCGTGGTAGAGAAGACAGCAGCACAGATTTAGGTTCAAGGATAAGAAAAGCCCAGGCCTCCAGATGCCAGGCACAAGCCTAGCTAAACGCTTCCCACAGAGGAAAATAAAAATAAAGAGGATTTAAACTGCCCCTCTCTGAACCAATGCAAACGCATGTACATGCAAAATGGGCCTCTGCTCCTGCTTATCTGGAGACTCTGCAGACAGCTCAGGTTTAGCACTGCTGACAGGCAATGAAACAGCCTAACATAGCACTGCTCTCACCCTTAAATCCCTTTTTGGAGATGCAGATAAACACACAGCTCCTTCTGAGTGCTGCAGCCCTTCCAGCAGAGCCTGGGGCAGGGGGAGAGCCCAGAGCAGGAGGGAGCCAGGCAGAGGGAGCCCAGCTGCAGGGAAAGGTGCTCTGAGCTGGGACTGGGATGAGCTGGAGGTGCACAGGTGAGGGGGACAGGGCTCTGAGTCACAGAGCCTCAGCACAGCATGGGCTGCTCCATCCCCTGCCCGGCACTGGGGGCTCAGGAGGATCATGGAACTGAGAATGGTCTGGCTGGGAAGGGACCTTAAACTCTTCCCATGAAGGAATTCCTCCTAGTGTCCAACCTGTATCTCCTCTTGTGCTGCCATTTGTTACCTTGGAGAAGACTTCCAAAACATTCCAAAATACTTGGGGCAGTGTTGCCAACACTGAGTTCATCAGATCTTCAAAAAACCCATGAGGAAAGCACATTTCTTGTTATTTCAGAGGATCCTTTGGCAAGCACGAGCAGAGCCAGGATTCCAACAGCCTCTGAAGGATGGTCCTCAACAGGTTCATAGGCCCATCATGTGCATATTAATAATTCTCCAGCACTCCAACCCATGCTGAGCAGCTGCTTTCCCCTCTCAGAAGCTGAGCTGCTGGAGAGTTGGGACTTGCCCTGCAAAGCTGGGCTGGCTCATCTGTTTCACCCAGGCTGAAAGATCTGAAAACATGACAGCTTGGAGGGCTTGAATGGGAATCATTATGTAACATAAGTGCTGTTATTATTCCAAGCATATCATGTGTTCATATCAAATATAAGTGCCAGATTTTTATCCAAATAATTTCAATAATTGCAATTCCCATCCCACAATTTACATTGTCTGCCAGGAACACGAAGCAGGAGAGGCATATGCACGTCCTATAAATAGCCTATTTTTCATAAACAGGCAGAAATGATGGGAATGAATGTCTCATCAGAAAAAATGTAGGAACACAATGCAGGAACTTCAAACCTGACTGCTATTATGTGCAGCCAAGCCTCGACAGAGCTCAGTGCTCATTTCCAGCTCTTCCCCCACACGGATCACGCATTAGAGGGGGAAAAGCAGCAAGAGGGAAGAGAGCACAGAATGCAGAGCCCCGTGCCTGGCACTGGGAGCACAGACAGCTCCTCTCTGCCCTTCCTGCATTGCTAATCCTGGCTCTGTGCAGTTCCTGCACTCGGAATTTACGAGCGTGCGGTGGGGGACCCTTCTGACTGGGGAACAGATTGGCTCGGTCTAATGCTTGGAGATTATTAAAGGCAGAGCTATACTCCACTATCAAGTCTACAGATCTTTTATTTAGAAGATATGGTGCTCTAAATGCACAAAGAGCTCCCTGTCACCTTCACATTAAAGCCCCTAGTGCCTGGTAAATGGAATTATATAGCTGTCATCTCCTTTCCCCAAAGTTTTAAGAGTACAATGGGCTCATTTTTTCCCACTCCATCCCAGCTTCAGAACTAAGAGACCTACTTTGTATTGATTTAGAGTCTCGGAAATAAATAAACCTGCTTCTCCAATGTGATTCACAAGAAATTCATGATACACTATTGCATGATATATTTCAAGCTGCAGCCCCGGCTCTTTTTTCCCTTTGGTGAGTGATGGGGGAGGTGGGAGCTGGGGGGAGGTGGGGAGCTGACAGCCTGATGGTTATTGGGGATGGCTCCTGACTGCAAATCCAGGGGCAGGTCCTGCTGGTGGAGTCCTTCCCTGCTTCCATTTGGGGAGATCAGAGGGGAAAGGGGCAAAAAAGCAGGGCAAGGTGCAGCCAGGTGCACGTGGAAATGCAGCTCCTGCTCCTCCCAACCCTCCTCACAGACACACAGGGAGCAGGGCTCCACAGCTAGAGAGGTTCTGTCTGTCTGTCTGTCTCCATCACACAATTCTAGTGGGAAGGTTTTCCCGCCTTGCGGTTACTGAGGAAAATTTCTGGGCTGCAGCAGAAAAATCAGGTTTTGCCATCTTGAGAGCTGAACTACAAACTCGAGATCAGACAGGCTCCAAATGACCTCTAAAGTATCTGCTGTACGTATTAAAAATAAAAATTAATTTGGGAAGAAAATCAGCTGGGAAATAAGAACCTAACAACTTTTCATTCGACCCAAAAAATTCCTGAGGAGAAGCTCATCCAAACTGATACTTTTTCCTGAAGAGCTCCAGTTTCAGTGAAGTGGCATTTCCAAATGAAAAATGTCTTGTCAAAACCCTCGTGCCCCTCTCTCCTCTCCCTGCGTGTGTTTTGCTCAAGGTCACTCCCTCAGCCAGTGGTAAATCAAAAGGACTCAATTCACTTTGCAAACTAAAATTACAGCCCCTCTTCTGCATGGTGCCAACACCCATAAATCCCACCTGTCCCAGCCAGGGGTTCCCTAATCTAGATATGAACCCCATAAACAATATCAGTGGTTGTCTCCAATGCAAAGATCTTGGTCATTTCCTTTGTCACCTTCTGGACCCCAGAGAACCTTCTGGACCCTGTCACTCAGAGACCCTGGGGCACAGGCTGCAGTGCAGGGACCTCTTCACCAGCACACTGAAACTCTGCTCACTTTGCAGTGTGAATTTAGGTTCAGTCATGAGAAATGCTCCAATGCAATTCTCCAGTGCTGTTCCTGCAGTTCCCACCACGTGTCCAGAATCACAGGGAATTCCTACAGAAAACACCCCAGGCTGCTCACCCCAATGTGCCCCTGGGGACAGCCCAGGAGGGATGGTCAGGACCAAAAATTCTGGGATATTTTTGAAAAGTTCAGCTCCTGTGGAACATCAGGGAGCAGAGTTAATGCTCCAGTGAGAACACAGCCTGCAGGATCCCCAGGAGCAGGGCACAAACCTGGGGAAGAGATTTGGACAGGCAGAATATGGGCCATGATGGTAAACTCCTGTTTAGCAGAATTAAACACACACAGAGCCCCCACCCACACAGATAAACTGAGCCAGATCTGTATTAAAAATGATAGAAGGAGGGAGAATAAAAAAAGTCAACAGAAATCTATTAGACTTTCCTCCCTAAGCAAACACCAAGGGACTGATAATGGCATGCCTGGAACGTAAATTGTCTCTAATGGGAACAATACACAAATATCACCACTTAAAGAAAGGCAATTAAAACAAAAATGCAGCCACGGAGGGTGAGGGTGGTTGTTTATCTGCACTGAGGCCAGGCATCCATCCTGCCTGCATGCACTGCTCCACACAGAGCAAGAGAACACAGCCTCCATCCTGAGCCCACCCTTGTCCTCAGCACCCAGGGCACAGCTGGGTTATCCCTCCTTGGGCAGCCCCAACCTCCACACAAGGAGCCAACCCTCGATGCTGGTGAGTGTTCATTTCTGGCTGACATTCCCAGCCCTCCTTGCTTAGCATTCTCCAACACCCTGCACCCATCCAGATCTCCCAACAGTCCTGCTGTGCCACTACAGAATGATTCATATCATGCATTAATAATTATAATGCTCCTTTGAATGACAGGGCTGGCACTTGCTGTTCTAACTCACATGATTGCTCTCACATGATTGCTTTGATCTAATCCCAGGACTGGAGTCATCTTGAGCAGATACTGAGCTATCCCTGCCTTGAATCTCAAAAAAAAATAGCTTTCCACAGTACAAACCCCAAACAGCATCAGGCTCACAGGGCTTTTATTTATTTTTGCAGATTGTGAAATTGAAGGGTAAATATTGCTGTTGGCAATCACTCCCCAGGCTGTGCGAGCCTCCTGTTCCTCCCTGAGGAGCCTGAGAGCTGCCCAGAGCTCTCTCACAGCCCCCTGAGCAGCCCTGACCTATTGTCTCATCCTGTTCTGTGAATCCCAGAGCATCCAGAACGTTCTCAGCACAACTCAGGACCGAATCAAAAACACAAAGATATTCTCCTCTGAACTCGTGCAAAGCAATCCAACAAGACCAAACAACACTTTTTTTTTTCTTTTTTGACCCATTCTGGTCAGAAATGCCACCCCATGACCTGGCAGGGAGATGAAGCCCAAAGTGCTGAACTGTGCCTTGAATGTTCCATATTTCAGTTTCTGACCCCTCATCCTCCCTGCAGAGTCCTGGCAGGTGGGGTTTGTCCAGCTCACCCCTGGTGCTCTGAGCAAACCATGGGGAGCACGGGGCAAGTCACGACCAGAGGGTTTGGGGGAAAATAAAGCTAAAACAGGAGGGAAACAAACCAGGGCTGGTCAGAATTCTGTCACCTCTGACAGCTTCGGGGCAGCTCTTCATCACCATCACAAAATGAACTGTCTGAGAGCCTGGCTGAACATCTACATAACAAACTGATGGGAATCCTGCTTGGAGCAGTTCCTGAAAGTCTCAGCTGAACCTGGCTTCCCTTAGGAAAAGCCCAGAACACCCATCTGCAGGGAAAATGTGACTGAAAGCCACTATTTGTTTCCATTAACACAACAGCCTCCAAGACGGGATTTCTTTTAAACACAAAAGACAAGGAGGAGCAAACTGATTAAAAATAGGTCAGAGGCAGACTCTGGAACATCCTTGGGAGGGCTGAAATGGAACACAGCCCTGGAAGCAGTGCAGGAATGGGGAATGCCAGGCTCTTTGGTCTGACTTCCATCAAAAAGAAAACCCATGGAAATGGAGGTGCTGGTGCAGGTCTGAAATCACCCCGTGCTCAGGTTATCACAAGGGAAGGGAGGGAGGGAGGAAGAAGAGGAGGAAGGTTTGGGGGCAGAAAAAGGGGGAGGCAGGGGAAGTTTAAAAAAAAAAATAAAATAAAAATCTCTGCCTCAGCAAAAGTTTTCATTAAAATTTTAGACAAATGATCTCTGTGTCCTTCTCCCATGCTGCCTGGGGCTCCATGCTATTTCTATGCAAATAACAACCTCGTGGTTTATATCTTATTATTTCCACCGGAGCTGCGGCGACATGACCCGAGACGTGTGTGAGGTAGAGACAGCGCCAGAGAGAGAGGGAGAGAAAGAGAGGGAAGGGAGGGAGGGAGATGGAGTGGCTGCTCGCTGAAGTGTGAAAAAATATTGTCAGGAGTGAGCAGCAAGAACAAAAAAAAAAGAGGAAAAAAAAAAAAGAAAAAATTGCAGGGATAACGTGTTTATTTCAGCCCCTCTCCCCATGTGAACCAGCATCTTTTAAAATTCATTGGGCATCAGGCGATCATGCACAATCCATCTGCTTTCACTTTATCATTTGCATTTCATGCCTCCTGGCTTTTGATGTGCTGATACTTTGATGCAGTCAGGAGACGCGCATTATCATTATTTCAATTTGCAGGGGGGTCAGCGGGCTCGGCACAGCGCGGCACACGCTCACCCCGAGCAGGGAAATGGCATTTCCACCCCTCCAGCCACCCCTGCTGAAATGCTCTGGGGACACAAAAGGGGCAGGGAAACACAGCCCTGTGTGCCCTGTGTTGGCATGGGGAGCGTGGCACCTTCACCTGGGCATGGGGACACCATGGAACCCTGCACAGCCCTGCTGAAATGCACTGGGGACACAAAAGGGGCAGGGAAACACAGCCCTGTGTGCCCTGTGTTGGCATGGGGAGCGTGGCACCTTCACCTGGGCATGGGGACACCATGGGACCCTGCACAGCCCCACTGAAATGTACTGGGGACACAAAAGGGGCAGGGAAACACAGCCCTGTGTGCCCTGTGCTGGCACCTGGAGCATGGCACCTTCACCTGGGCATGGGGACACCATGGAACCCTGCACAGCCCTGCTGAAATGCACTGGGGACACAAAAGGGGCAGGGAAACACAGCCCTGTGTGCCCTGTGCTGGCACCTGGAGCATGGCACCTTCACCTGGGCATGGGGACAAAGTTCCACCATGGAACCCTGCACAGCCCTGGTGCATTCTCTGCCAGGCAAGGGCTGCAGGGTGCTCTAACCCAGCTGTCTCCCCAGGATGTGCCCTGTGCTCACCAGCAGCATGTGAGGAGCCAAGCCCAGAAGGCACCAGGAGCTGCAGCTCCAAGTGACACTGACCTTGAGCTCATCATCTGAGTTAGAGGTCACCCCTGGCTCTGGCAGCTGGACCTTTCCCTCTACACCTAAACCCTCAGGCTGCTTTTACATAATGATAATGAACGAGACCAGCAACAGCTTTGGCTGCACATAATGTTTGTCACCATTCCCCTCTGCTCCCTTTGTAAATTAGAAAGAATCCAGCATTTCACAGGGAAAAAAATAAAATGAAACAACTTCCCAGAAAGGCCTGCCTGCTCTCTGAAAGCCCAATTGTCCCCATTGCTGCAGGAACAGTTTTGTGCTGCACGTTCTGCTGGCGGACAGGAGACATTTTGAAGATGTGCTTGCATGGATCAGCATTCACTGCTTGCTTCAGGTCAGCCAGACTGAGCTCAGACATTCCAGGCTAGCCCGGGACACCAGCTCCCTATTTCAGACACATTTCTGGGACACAACTGCAGCTGGATCCCTCCAGGAAGCCCTGAGCAGCACTGCAGGCACTGGAAACTGAGGATGTCTGAAGCAGCAGATACCACACACACCCAGGAGTGAGGGGACTGGTCAAGGGCAGGTGAACACTGCTGGGGCTGGCTGGGAAAGCTGGGGAGGATGCAACAGGTTCCTCCCTCACCTTCAGGCAGGTAGAGGTTCAGAGCTGGCACAAGCATCCCAACAGAGCAGGGAGGAGGGGAAGGGACACACAGGATCATTGAGCCCACTGGAATTCTCAGAAAGGGACACACAGGATTGTTGAGCCCACTGAAATCCTCAGGATGGGATAAATCCCCCACAGAAAGCAGCTCCTTCTGCCTGTGCCTGCTGGCAGAGGTCAGGTGCTTAAATCAGTCCATACCTTTAATTTTTAAGTGCCTAAAATTCAGTGGGATTAATGGAGTCCTGTGCAAACAGGCACTGAGAGCAGGGGCAGGGAGTGCAGCTAAACCTGGAAGAGGGGAGAGCTGAACAGCCTGGCCCTGCCATCTGGGAAACTCTGCAGGGCCCCAGCAAGCGACAGCTGGAACCAGGCAACTCACTGCACTCCAGCAAGCACTAAACTGACTCAATTTCTTTTTAAAGGCTGGATCTTCAAATGCCTCTTTTCCTCCCATTGATGCAGGTGTGTGTGATGTGTGTAAGAGATCTAACTGAGGGTGCTGCAGCCTAGAGTTGATAGGATCAATGCTTCATTTTCTGCAGAGCCCCCTTTATTCAGGAGAATAATTCAACAAGAGCCTGTTTTCCTTTATCTCCCATTGTCAGGCAGGCACTCCTGGAAACACAGCTTGCCATGGAGTACAGGCACCCCAGGTGCTGAGAGTGCCTGAGAACAAAGCTGCTCGATGGGGAAGGGCACTCACAGCACACAGCCCCAACTCAGGGAAACAAAGCCCTCAGGGACAGCCATGGAGCAGAGTGGGCTGGGAGCTGTGTCTGCACCAGGCTGCAGCCTGGGGGATTAATGGGCTTGGGGCAGCAAGGGACAAGAAAATCTGCCTCTGGAGTGGGGGGAAAAAAGAGCCACTTTAGCAGTGAGGCTGTAAGTTTTCTTTGTAACAGCCCCAGTTATTCCTCCTGTCCCCACAGCTGAGGTTTCCAGCGGGAGATCTCACTCCCAGACTGGAAAAACAGTATCCAAGCTCCCCATAACTAACACAATGTGGGGGCTGGCTGGGATTCAGGCGACTCTGGGCCGTGTATTTTGGAGCAGGAAATTCCAGACACCAGGACCAGCCCTGGCTCCCCTCACAGCCCTCAGAGGGTGGGAGAAGGCCCTGCCTGGGATTCAATCCATGCCCACAACTGTCGCAGACATCTTTTATGGAAAATCCTTTCTTTAGGACTTTTTCCTCCTGAGAAGCTGAGAGGCCTCAGGAACAAAATGTAAACAATGATTATCTGCTGCTCTGGAATGCAACAGGTGCATCTGGGATTGGCCCATGTTGGATGTTTGTAATTAATGGCCAATCAATCACAGCCCAGCTGGCTTGGACAGAGAGTCTGAGGCAGCTGGCTTTGTTATCATTCTTTCTGATTCTATTCTTAGCTTAGCCAGCCTTCTGAGATTAAATCCTTTCTTCTATTCTTTTAGTATAGTTTCAATGTAATATATATCATAAAATAATAAATCAAGCCTTCTAAAAAAAACATGGAGTCAGATCTCCGTCTCTTCCCTCATCCTCAGACCTCTGCGAACACAGCCACACACAACCTCTGTGGAGAGCTGCTCTCCTCCTTGAGCCCACACCATGCCAGACTCCATGAGCCCCCTGAGGGCCCTGAGGGCTCTGAGAGCTGCTCTCCTCCTTGAGCCCACACCATGCCAGACTCCATGAGCCCCCGAGGGCCCTGAGAGCTGCTCTCCTCCTTCAACCCACACCATGCCAGACTTCATGAGCCCCCCGAGGGCTCTGAGGGCTGAAATGCAGGGACTCACCTTGTTGAGGGCCCCACAGCCCGTGAGGATGATGTGGGAGTTCTCCACCTGGATGGTTCTCTGGCCCAGCCGCACGATGTAGGCCCCGATCCCGATCGCCCGACACGTCACCTGGGGAAAAAGGGAAAAAGGGAAAAAAAGGAAAAAGCAACGGCATTGATTTCTGTCTCTCCACACAGCCACAACCTATTGATTCAAACACTAAGATAAAACTAGGTGTGTTTGTAGTACAAGGCCATGAAATCTAGTCTCGCTGGAAAATTCCAGAATCCGTTGCTTTGTAAAGCACAGCATCTGAACATAAATGTATTTTATTAAAAAAAAAAAAGACAAGCAGCAATTTTCAGACTGAGCAAATGCGAGGCCAAATGCCTGAAGTGTTTTAAATTGAGTGTGGAGGGGACCCAGCCCTGCACTGGTGCCAGGAGCATTGCTCAAAGCCTACAGGAGCCCATTTCCATCAGCCAGAAGGCTGATCCCAGATGGATGCTCGGGATATCATCACAGGATTTTTAGCTGAAACAGACAATACATTTGAAGAATAGAAAGCAGTGGGGGATTACCAAGCTGATGGTGATAACACTATCATAGGCTAAAGATGATTCTCCAGCAATCATGCCAGATGCTCTGAGGTTCTCTACTCCAAGCCCGTCCTCCTTGCCGATAATATCCGTTATCTTGTACCTGAGGGAGACACACACAGCCCCTGAGCCACAGGGTCCAGTGATTTGCTGAATCAGTTTGCTACAAAGAAAATGGAAAGTGACTAAATATCATTAAGGCTCCAAGGGGAAATGTGCATGAAGCCCGGGCAGGGGCTGTGCAGGGCCCGTCCTGCAGCACCATGGAACCTTCCCACAGGAGCAGCACTGCAAGGGGAAAGGCCAGGGGAGAGGGAGGCCTGGGGAAAGTGTCCTGTCATTCCCACGGGGCATGAGGAGCAGGCTGATTAACAGGAAAATTAAGGAAGGGAAAGGGAATTACAAAAGGAAGGGAATGCAGACAAAGGGAAAGATGAAAAAAACAAGGATTACAACAAGTCTCTCACCTTTTCTTCACTTCCTTCTCCCATGCTCCATCCCCTACCCTAGGGAATGCCCCAGCTCTGGGAGGACAAAGACATGCCCTGCATGCCCCAAGGATGAACAGAAAGCTTTCCATTCCTACCTGGACTCTCCATTTTCCTCCACGTGCTCGCAGTGAACAGAGTTCAGGGCACTGACTTTCTTGTAGTCTTGAGGAGTCAGGTACAGGTATTTGTATCCCTGCAGGGAAAAACAGCTCATTCATCCCAGTCCCACCTGTAGCCCCTTGTCATCCCCTGCAACCCCCTCCAGAAACAAACTTTCACAGAATTAAATTCCACAGAGTGATAAGAATATCCTCTCTACGTTGGAGATGCAGCTGAGGCCAGTGAAAGCTGGGAATGGTGCAATATTTGGCTGGGAATGGTGCAGTATTTAGCACTAACTCCTTCTACATGTCAACCTGCTGTTTGGGAGATGGTAAAATCCTGTTATGGAATGGTTTGGGTTAGAAAAGACCAGGTTGCTCCCAGTTTCATCCAGCTTAGCACTGGGCATTTCCAGTGTTCCACATCCAATACTGAGGAGAACCTTGGACATGAAACTCTGGAATCTTTACCCTCACCTCTGCTAGAAGAGGTGCTGTGACAGTTACATTTTCTGGAAAAATCTTTTTGCTTAGGATTCTTTTCCTGGGAAGCTGAGAAGCCTCAGAGAAAAAGGAAAACAATATTATCTCACTGCTTCTCCTGTGTTTTGCTGTGTTGGAATGTGTTTGGAGATTGTTCCATTAGCTTCATGTGAATCGTTTTAACTTATTGGCCAATCACAGTCAAACTGTGTTGAAGCTCTGGAAAGAGCCACGAGTTTTCATTATTATCTTTTTAACCTTCTGTAAGCATTCTTTCTGTATTCTTTAGTATAGTTTAGTATAGTATAATGCTGTGGTGTGTTCTTAAGTTTGTTAGTTTGCTCTTCTCATTTTCTGTATTAAATAGTTTCTTCTTTTCTCAGGACTCTGTCAGTTAGGTTGCTATAGAAATGAAACTGCTCTTCCCCTGGTTTCTCTTATAAAGTGAAAGTTGTTTCTTCTTTGGGCTCAGTCAATCACTCCTTCTCTCTTCTCAGGTTTCGAGAATTTTCTTTTCTCTGGGAGTTATGGTTGGCTGTAGCTCTGGAGCCTCTCTTATGATTTATAACAGTTGGTTACTGAGAGCAAACTAACAAACTTAAGAACACACCACAGCATCATAATACCATATTGTAAAATAATAAATTAACTGAACTTCTAAGAACATAGAATCAAATTCATCATTCCTTCCTCTGCCTGGGGAGCAAATACAACAAGGTGCTATCAAAACAAGCCTCCAGCATTCGCCCTGTGTTTCCCTCACCTTGTAGGGGTTGTCAGGGTCCTCCCAGGCCACGTGGAACATGTGCCGGATCTCCTCGGCCAGCCCGATCCTGGCCCCGCTGTTGGCAGCCACGTAGATGCGGGGGATGCCCTGGGCCCGCGCCAGCTCCGAGGCCCTGAGGAACAGCACGTCCTCCTGGGGCCCGAAGGAGCCGATCTTGTACGTGATGTCGTTGCCTATGACAATGATATCCCGGCCCTCAGGGTACTCGGGGGTCTTCAGGGTCATCTTCCAGGCCACCATGCCGATCTGCAGGCCAGGAGAAGAGAACGGCACTAAATAAATGCTGTGTCCTCAAGGTGTGAGAGAAAAGAGTCACACAGGAATTCTCTTGGACTTGGCGTGTTTTCCTGGGGAACACAGCAGCTCTGATGGGCTCTGCCAGTGCACAGGACAGCTGGAGGCACTTGATCCTTCCCACACTCCTTGGAGCACGTTCTGCACTGCTCTCACCCCACCAGGACATTCACACTGGTGCTCCCTCTCCCCTTTCAGGGGTTTGTCACAGGTTTATCCAACACGTCCCCCTCACAGGGAGCTGTGCATTCCCTGTGCTCCCAGGGTGAGCTGGGATGTGCTGCTGCTCAGCATTCCCAGGTATCACCCCACACCCTCATCCCCCTCACCCAACCCTCATTCTAACCCCCTTTTTATTTCATTGCTATCTCAGATATCCCTTCATTCCTTCCTCTCTTCCCTTCTCCCTTCCCCAGTTTCACAGCAGCTCCATCCCAAACCCGCCTGGCTAAGCAACATTTTACTGCACATCTTTCTTTCCCAAAAAATCACTGATCTCTGCTGGCCCATCTCCTGCAGGATCAGCAGCATCCCTCAGATCCCTGCCTGCCTCATCCCTCAGATCCCTGTCTGCCTCATCCCTCAGATCCCTGCCTGCCTCATCCCTCAGATCCCTGCTTGCCCCATCTCCTGCAGGATCAGCAGCATCCCTCAGATCCCTGCCTGCCCCATCCCTCAGATCCCTGCTTGCCCCATCTCCTGCAGGATCAGCAGCATCCCTCCCTCCCTCCCTGCCTGCCCTGGCTGCCCCATCCCTCAGGCAGCGCTCGGGGCTCCGAGTGCCATTAACAGATGGGAGCAGCAGCGTCCCTTGAAAGCCACATGCATCACCCAGTCCCCGCTTGCCCAAGGATCATAAGCCCTGAGTACACATTCCTCAAGCCGATTGCACATCCTCTGCAATCAGCAGGGCTGAGGCTCTCATTGTGGAGCCTCGGAATTCTGAGCATGATGAACTAAAGCGGGAGGGGGAGAGGCAGCAGATAGATCTGTGCCATTTAATCCACATCCAAATGGCACAATACACAGCCCAGATCCAATCAGCATCTGCAATAAGATATGCCATAATAGGCTCATTAAAAAAAATAAAGAGGCAGAGGAATTAATCAAAGGGTCATTGGAAGTAAAGCAGGCAGCAATCCAAAAATATTACAGCCAGCTACTGGCAGATCCTTCCTTACACCTCCCCTTCCAAGAGCTGAGATTGCAAGTTAACAGAGTGTTTCAGTTCACCTTCTCCTTGGATTCCTCCACTCCTACTCTGACAAGTCAGAACAGAATAATCTTTTTGCCTCTGAACATTTGCAGACTTACAGTTCCACCTCAGCATCCAACTGCAGGGTTTGGAACAGAGAGATGCTGCAGCAGCTCCAAAGAAGGGAGCAGAAATCCCTGACAGCTGTTTCCTTACAGCCAGGGCTGAGGGACCAGTGATGGACCAGGGAGTCCCCAGGGCTGGTCCCACACTCCATCCCACCCACCAGGATGTAAGGCATTTTCCTCACTTTCAGCAGCTTGATGATTTTTGACAGCACAGGAAACAGGCCAATTTAAGGCATTTGTTATTTAGAAAATTCAGATTGTAACAGAGGTGTTGGAATAGTTTCCTAACCCAAGGTCGTGGGTCCCCTACACCAGTAAAGTCCCTTTGGCCAGTGGTCACCAGTAGAACAGAAACAACCTAGCCAGGGCACAAACTCCTGAAAACAGTTTACAGCTGACAAATATGGAACAACCCTATACAGTTTAGGAAAAAAAATAAAATTAAAAGTGCACCACTATTAACTTGGGTGTCTTTTGCCTCCCCAATTCATCACATGTTTTGTGCCATTTATCCTGTAATAAAAGCCACGGGGATCTGCACAACTAAGGATTTTTTTGCTATGAATTTGCTAGATTCAGTTGAGATTTATGGGTAGTAGAGAATGACTTTCCATTCCAGAAAAAAAAAAAAAAAAAGAATAACGAGATTTTTAAGTTAACGGCAGCACTCCAAAAATTGGAGAGTTCCCAGGTTAATTAGCCAGGCTGAGCTAATCACCTAAGAGCACTGGCAGGCAATGGTAGGTGATGGTGAGCAGCCCTGGCTTTGGAACAGGCTCTTTTGAAGAGGCAGCACAGTTTGGAAGTGCTGCTCCTGCCACGGCTCCATTCCCAGCACAGCCAGGAGTGAGGAAGAGGCGGAGGAAAAATAAAAGCAGGAACCGTCTTATTTAACTGTTTTTATGTTGGCAAAATGATTTGTGCCCTGGTATTTCCATAAGAAGTGGGACCATTATTCTCCTGTAGGAACACATTTGGTTTGAAAAGTATCAGTGGGCAGCACGTGAAAATCAAAGGGGATGAATTATTCACAAGCCCCGATCAGAAGTGATCATTATTTCTGATGCTCCAAACTGTGATTAGGATTCAGTGCTCAGCTGTCATTTGCTCCCTGAACGGCCCCAGCCCCGCAGACACACGGAGATGACACCCAAGTTTCAGATGTATAATTTTACACACACCTTCTCCCACTCCATCCTGGCCTTAATGGAAGCATTAAGAGCCAGTAAAACGGGCGCGCTAACGAACGGCGCTTCCCCGGCGCTCGTAAACGCCGCTCGTTTGACACCCAGTGTCAACACTAATCATGGCCTAAAATTAACACCAAAATTGACTTCAACATTAATTGCACTATCGATGGGAACAGTAATACACACACTGATGCAGTTCCAAATTGACTGCTGGTGGCAGGCAGAGCTGTTGACAGCAGGCTCCGAGGGGAGCGGGAAGGAGCCGATCCCAGGCTCCCTCCGAGCAGAGGGAGCCAATGCCACTGGCAGCTGGGGACAGGGAGCTTTGCAGCCTCTCTCTGGCAGGTTCTGTAATTCCTGCAGAAGCACAGCCAGCAGAATCATGGAATATCCTGAGCTGGAAGGGATCATCCAGTCTAACTCACGGCGCTGCACAGACACCCTGACAATTCCACCCTGTGCATCCCCAAGAGTGTTGTCCAAACATTCCTGGAGCTCTGGCAGCCTTGACCACTCCCTGGGGAGCTTGTTCAGTGCTCCACCATCCTCTGGGAGAAAAACCTTTTCCTGATATCCGACCTAAAACTTCCCCTGGCACAGCTCCAGCTGCTCCCTCAGGTCCCATCACTGGGCACCAGAGAGAAGAGATCAGTGCTGGTTTATTCTACTTCCCTCACTACAGGATGGTGCTGAGCCTGGGGACTGAAGGCCAGGCTTCATTTCATCCATTCACATCCAAATCTGGAAAGCTGAATGTGGGTATTTACTTGGTGCAGATGCAGCAATTTTGGCATTTCAGCATTTGAATCTGCTGCCTGGAAGTTCAGATCTAAAAGAGTGACTCTCTGCACTTACACTGTGCAGAGCTTTTGCATTTTTATCTGGAGCATGAAGCAGCTCCCAGGAAAAGGGCAGAGTGCACACGGCTTGCCAGAGGCATTCCAGCTCCGTGCCTTGACAAGGGTGGAGTGCCAAAAGCCAGGATTCCTTCTTGGCTCTGGAAAAGGTGTCCCTCAGCAATCCAAGCGTGGTGGTGGCAGCCCAGCCAAGCACGCTGGCACGATCTGAGCAATGGCAGGGAACAGCTCCAGCGTGACACCAAGAGCTCAGGGAAAGGTGTCACAGAGCCCCAGAACCACCCAGGTTTGGAAAAGAGCTCCAAGATCATCGAGTCCAACCTGTGACCCATCCCCACCTCGTCACCCAGACCAGAGTGCCACATCCAGTCATTCCTTGGACACCTCCAGGGATGGGGACTCCAAACCACCCTTCAAGTGCCACCCTTTCCATGGGGAAATTCCTCCTGAGGTTACAGATGGGTAAAGATACATGACAGAGAGCAACACACAGCCTTCATCAGGAGCTTCCCTGTGGGCAAGAACATTCCTGTATCCATGTGAGCCACATACACCTGTTCAAACATCTATATGAGCACAGAGAATAAAACTGTGCCACCTCTCCCATCCCTGCTCCTGGAAGGATTTGGGGATTTGAAAACCCTCCAAGAAATGTGCAGCTGTGGCTGCTGTTTTAATTCCCTGTGCCTGCCATAAAATGCAGGAACAGGGGGTGACAAAGCAGAACATGCAGCTCAGCGACGAAGCTGTGCTTGTATAAAATGCATTAGCTACACCTTCCTGCCTCTGGCAATCCAGGAAGCCACCAGAGCAGCGTTCCAGGAGCCCTCTGCCATCCCGAATTTCCCCTGGCCAAACCTCCCCAGCTAGCCAGGGAGAAGGTGCAGCAGCCAAAGCTCCAGCCAGCAGCGGTGATTGTGGATTATTTCTGATCCTCATGCTGCTGAGGAGGAAAAACTGTGACATCTAGTGTCAGTGGGGAAAATGACATTTTCCATGGGCACGGGCAGAGGGATGAAGGGGGATGTGGGGTGTTGCTGCAGGCCCTCCTTACATCACTTTCTCCTTGTCCTTGAAGATTAGTTGGCTCTTATCAGCAGCTGGTGCTTTCCTGGTGCCAGAGGATCAGGGGAAATTGTAGTCAAAATACATAAAGTGCTATAGAAAAGCATCCCAATGGCTGGCTCAGGACTGACAAGGAATATATTGAGTTCTGCAAGGGGCTGAGGGAATTACCTTTTCACACTGAGATTTGTGCTAATATGCTAATCTGGGGAACAAAGCCCTGGGCTTTGAGGGGGTGGCACTGTGCTCCAGGTCCTGTCTCCAGCACGGTGATTTACACAGTGGTGGAGACACTCCTGAACTGCTCTGTGCTCACCAATTCCCAGCCCTTTCAGAGAATTCCCCATTTCAGCACAGCCTCATGACAGGGGTGGAACAGGATGAGGTTTAAGGTCCTTCCAACCCAAACCAGTCTGGGAGTCTGTGACAAAGGGGAAGAAGAGGTGTCCTCTGGATGGTCAGGGGATGGAAAAGGCCCTGCAGTGATGGTGCTGTGCCCCAAGGCCAGCAAGGATTGGGACCCTCTGCTCTGGAGCAGCCAGAGCAGCCTAGGAATAAAGAGCAACTTGTATTTTCACAGTCCAGTAATTCCCTGGCCTCTTTGTTGAGACCACAGCAAAGAGCTAATTACTGCAACGGGGTGGTGGGCGAGGGGAGTGGTCCTGAGCTACCAGGAAAACCTCTGGGATTGGGAGAAGCCCTGAGACCTCAGGATTGTCCTGAAACACAGACAGATTATTGCCCCAAATGCTGCTGGCCAGCTCTGTGAGGACAGGGAGAGCCCAGGCTGGAGCTCCTGCCCTGCCCTGTCAGAGCAGGGATTGCAGCCCTGGCTGCCCACAAATCTCCTGATTTTCTGCTGCTTTCTCAACTCCTCCCATCAGCTCAGACTCTCAGGGCACTCAGCTCAGCTGAATGCTGTAACAGCAGGGGTGTCTTGACCCCTTTTGACATGGAGGAAATGCACCTGTCAGGAAGGCCAAGCCCTGATCCCCCAGTGCCAGGCTCCCACTGCAATGTGGGAATGGCTCTGAGCCTCTGATCCAAAACAAGCAGAGCAGGAACCTGGATGTACCCAACAACAACAACCTTTACCACAGACAGCAATTCCCAGCAGACCTCTCCTCTTTACTAGAAAACACAATGGGCAATCTCTCCAACGAGTTTGAATTCAGAGAATCAGCACCTTTTGCTGGCAAGAATGAAAAATAATAACAAAAACCTCAAATTTCCCTGAGGAGTTCCTATTTCACCTGTCAGCCAGCTCACTGGGACCAGCTCTGGATCTCTGGGGCACAGACTCAGAGCTGGAGGGACCTCAGTGCCCACCCAGTGCCACCCTTGCCATGGCAGGGACACCCTTCCACTGCCCCAGGCTGCTCCAAGCCCATCCAGCCTGGCCTGGGACACTGCCAGGGATGGGGAGCCCACAACCTCTACAACCCCTCTGGGCAAGAAGACATTTGATAGATCACATCAGATCAGATTAATTTAAATACCAACATCCCACAGACCACAACAGCCATGTGGTTTCTTCACAGGCCGAGCACAACCAAGGGTTAAAAAAAATCTCCTAATTTTTTTTTTTGGTGGTCTTTGGGTACAGAATCTCTTATAATAAGACTATTTGTATTCATACTGGCAGAGTAAACACTACATGCTCATGCCCAGGCAGCTCTGTGCTTGTAATTTCAGCAAGAACAGAGCGACGTCCCTGAGGGACTTTGCTATTTCCCCAGCCACCATCCACTCCAGCGCTGAATGAGAGCAGGGAAGGAGAGAAAGATGATGGCACAGGGCTCCCCAGCAGCCCCAGCCTGCCCTGGGAACAGGGAACAGCTCATTCCAGCTTTAATCAGAGCAGTTCAAACACTTCTGCTCCAGTCCAGCAGAAGACAAGGCCGCAGCGACCCCACGGACACCATCAGGGGTAATTTGCAAAAGTCCTGTTCCAAACCTTCCCCCCTGACAAGATGCATGCAGGAAATGGTGAGGAAAACCTCTGTTTCCTTGCATCCCTACCCTGGTGGGTTTAACAGAGCCTTTGCAAACCTTAAGCTGTGCTTTTAGGAAAATACAGTTCAACGACACCAAGAAAAAATAAATTATAGCATCACTTAGAGCTGTTTAAATTTAAATTCCTTTAGAACATTCACTTAACTAATTCCCACAAAAATAACCACCACATCTTCTAGTGGTTCTCTTTACTCGGCAGTCATTCCGAAGCTGCAATTTTTTTGCACCCAGCAAAACCCAACCATGACAGCAAAGTCTCCTCCTGCTCGTGCTCCAGGAGTGACCCTCAGCATCAGCTCGTTGTAACCCTTGAGTAAATCCTGCTCCAGAGTGGGAGGTTCCACACACCTTGATACCAGCTGTGTGGGGAGGATGGAAATGGAAGCATAAAACAGATTTTTCTGTGGTTAGGGTTTTTCTCAGCAAATGAAAATATTTCTATTTAGTCTTGTAAAACACATTTTGCTCAAACACAAACCCCAGTTACCTGGAACAGCTGAATGAGCATTTTTTTAATTATGAAGGAAGCCCAGCATAGGCACAGGTTTGAAATGGAACCATCATTTACTAGGGAAGTTAAAATACCCATTGTAGGGAAGGCATTAATTTTTAATGAAACAAAAATCTCATTTTCAGGAGTGAGATTCCATCTGTGAGAGGCTGAAGGGATAGATTCTGTGCCCGGCTGGTAAATTCTCATTACAATGGCCAGGCCCAGCCCAAAGCACAGGGTCCTGAGGGGCAGGGAGGCAGCAGCAGCAGGCAGGGAAGGGGCACTTGCCTCGTTTCCTCCTGGCAGCCTGTTCATGTGCACCAGCTGGCCCTGGTCATCCAGCACCAGCTCCGTGTAGGTCAGGATGTCCGAGGGCAGCGGGGCAGGGGGCAGGACGGCGTGCTCGTTCATGGAGTTCCACAGCTTGATCAGAGACTGGGGGCAAGGAGAAACCCTTGTTAGCAATGCCACCCACAAATATTTGTATTCAATAGTGATATTTCAATCTACTTAATATTTACATTAACATTATTATAAATATAATAATGTTATATTAATATAAGAATATTGTTATATAATAGTATAATTATATACATATAGTTATATTGCATAATATGAATATAATATAGATATAATTAATAATATATAATATATTTATATTTTATATAAATATAATAATTTAAATATAAATATTTACATTATATCGTATATAACACAAGTTATATTGACATTATATAATATATATCATAAATGTACCGTTATATTGTATATAATATACATATCTACATCAATATTTATATTTCAATCTACTTAATATTTACATTAATAATATTATAACCATAATATTATATTAATATAATATTATTATAACCATAGTAATATTATATTAATAATATTGTTACATAATAGTATAATATAAACATATTTATATTACATAGTATATATATAATATAGATATAACTAATATAAATATAATTTAAATATAAATGTTTATATTGTATAATATATAATGCAAGTTATATTTACATTATATCGTATATATTGTTATATTGTTGTAAATATATTGTAAATATAACGTTATATTGTATATAACATACATATCTACATAATATATATATATAACATAATATATAACATAAATATAACATTACATTGTATATAACATAAATATCTATGTTAATATTTATATTTCAATCTACTCCAGTGTGGTATTCCCAGCAGAATTTGGGGCTGTTCCCAACTCAGGGCACTCTGAAATATCCCTCTCCTGCCAGTGTGACTGACAGTACTCCAGGGACAGCACCTGCTCTGGGATTTGAATTGTCAAACAGTTTCACCCAAAGTGAAATGTGAATGAGGTGGTTTGGGATAGAAGCAGCAAATCAGAAATGCCTCCTAGGAAGGGCAGATGACAAGGTGGGAGAACAAACAGCAACAAGAGAGGGGAGATGGTTTATGTTTCACTGTTTGACCCATTGATGAAACTCCAGTTTATCCTAATTTCATTCAAAGTAGATTCAACCCATAGCTGATAATCCCTGGGGACCACTGGCAGCTGCTCCAGGCTCCCCCAACAATCAGCATGGCAAAGACAGGAGCAACAAGGAGAGCCCAAGGAACACTCACCTGCCTGAACATCTCAGGAATGTCATAGACGTAGGATGTCCCTAAGGTCTGAGCCTGGAACCTCTTGGACTGCAGCAGGTCCTTGGTCACGTAGGGAGTGTTGATCAGCATCCCGTGGAGCGGCCCCTGCTTGTCTCCATACGCCTGGAACATGATCTGCAGGACAAACCAGGGGTGGTTCTGAACACCGAGCTGACCCAGCCCTCAGCAAACCCCCAGGCTGCTCCAGCCTCGTCCCTGCCCTCTGCAAGGCTGGCACAGCCAGGCTCCATCACTCACTGCTGCCCTTTGGGGACACCTCAGGACCGTCACTGCACCGTCCCACGCTCACTGCCCATCCCCGAGGAGCACACAGAGCCACATCCCCAGCACCAACTGGGCCCTGAGAGCAGCTCCCTGAGCCCTGTCTGTGCCCAGGCATGCTGGCAGCAGCCAGGAGAGCTCCGTTATTTATGGATGGGGATCCGCGGCTGCGCCCGCCTGCCGGGTCAGCACTTGCATATGTCATGGGGCTTGAAGTTTTGATATTGTAAGTCTAAAAGATTTTCCCAGAGTAGCACCATGAATTATCAACTGCCGTGCTGCACAGCACTATATATTCTGGGCAGGCAGGACTTGGAGGGGAAGCTTTCCAAGGGAGAAACAGGAGGAGATAAAAATGGGATAAAAACACCTTAAACAACCCAAATCCTGTTTAACAGGGACACACCTGGTAGAGGGGACATGATCAGGATGTGTTTCACAGAATTTGGCTAATTGAAGAGGAATTAATTGAAGAGTTACACAAAATTCAGTAAAGCCTATTTTTATTTTTAGATAAAACCAGCAGTTTATGCTCTCTTCAGGCTGCACAAACATTGATTTGGGAGGCAGCTTCTTTAATGGGAGAAGCATTTGTTCAGGGTAATGAGTGTTTGTGGCAATGCCTGTCTTGGGATCTGCCAGGATCTGCACTTGGAAATTCTCCTTAAATCTCTGGGAAGCTCCACAGCAGCTCTGAAGGGAACTGGAGAAGTCTGCTGAGCATCACCACTTATCACTACTGAGAAACAAGAGATCAGGGTCATTCTGTCGCCATGAAGCCATCCTCCCATTCTTCAGAAATCATGAAAGTACCCAGCACATCAGAAATACCTGAATTTTTTTTTTTTTGAAAGATTTCTCAAATTTTAAAAGAACCCTCTGAAAACATAGGAAAAAAATCCCCAGATCTGAACTCGGCCTATAAACCTCCATCATGAGGGGGAAGCTTCCTAAAAAATATCAGTATATTTTTTACTAAAATGTTAGTATTAATATTCTGGCTAATATTCTGGAAAACTAATCAAATTTAATACTGGAAAGCAGCTAAAGCCTCACACACCCACAGGAGCCCATTCCCCAGGCTTTAAATAACAAAGCTCATCAGTTCAGAGTTCACTTGTGACCTTCACAAGTGACTGACCCAACTCAAGGGTTAAGCTGAGCTGTTGGAGATTATTAAAATGTTCTTTTCTTTCCTCATCTCCCCTCAAAGGCAGGAATGAGGTAAAACACACTGACACTATCTGCTCTGGGATCTCAGAGCTGGATGGACTCCACGGCCAGCACTGGAAAAATTAAATGGAAAAAGGGGGAGAAAGGTGACTCAGCACTTTGTGTGCTACATTCACAGCGCCCAAGTGATTTATTCTGCTGCTTCTCCTGCCTGGCAGAGAGATGATTACAGAGGGAGATGTAAACATTTCTCTATTTAAATATTTTCCATGCATCCCATGCTCCATGGATTTTAGCATATGTAGGTATTGCAGTTAACCACACTGTTCCCACACCACGGAAAACAGAAATGCCACAACAGCCACAACCATTCCAAAAGAGCCCATTACACTTCAGAAAAATGATATAAAAGCACCTTCCATAATTTTACATCTTCCTACCCAGGTCATCCCTTATATCTTTAGAATTTAAAGGACACGTTCACACATTTTCTTCTATCTACTCAGAAAAATGTACAATTAATAATATTTTTATTACAACCTACAGGATGAGCATCAGCAGCGATTCCTCTTCTAGTATTTTTTTGAGCACTCTGAGGAAAACTGTTGGGGAAAACAGCTGCCCAAATGACTGAGGGCACAAAACAACCAGAAATCCTGACTGATTTAATTGCTCACACTTTCACATCTGCTGCTGCAAGTTTATCTTTCCATTCTCCTTCCTTTGGCTAAGCTGAACGGCAATTTTGTGTTAAATTAAAATGTATTATGGGGCTTGAAGCAACCTGGTCTAGTGGAAGGTGTCCGTGTGAGGATGTGCCACTTCATCACTTCATTGCCTCAGTTTTCTCGGGCCCTTCAGCACAGAAAGTTTAAAATTCCCAGCATCTCAACATCCATGCCCAGGGCAGGGGGCTGGAATGGGATGAGCTCCAGGGTGCTTCCCAACCCAAACCATTCCATGATTCCCTGGAAACACCACAGCCCACAGAGGAAGGAGCACATCCCCTTCCCGACGGTCCCACCCAGCCCTGCATCCTCAGGGACGCACCTGGCCCGTCCTGGAGTCTGTCACCTCCTTGTAGAGGCTGATGTCCAGGTAGTAGCCCGACTCGTTGGTGAGGAAGAGGCGGATGGGGATGGCCTTGCCCGTGGGCGTCAGGCGGATGTTGATCTTCAGCTCGGCCTGCAGCACCCGCAGCTTCCACAGGCGGCTGCCGTAGCGCATCACCATGGAGCGCACCGACTCCTCGATCTGCATGGGGGAAAAAGGGGGAAAAAGGGGGAAAAGCCTTCCTCAGCAGGGCTCTGAGGCTTCCTCAGCAGGGCTGGGAGGTGTTCCTGCCTTGGCCAGGGGCTCTAAGATCCCTTCCAACCCAAACCATTCTGGGATTCTTCCACAGGCGGTTGCCATAGCGCATCACCATGGAGCACACCAACTCCTCGATCTGCACACAGGGGGAAAGGGGGAAAAACCTTCCTCAGCAGGGCTGGGAGGTGTTCCTGCCTTGGCCAGGGGCTCTAAGATCCCTTCCAACCCAAACCATTCTGGGATTCTTTCAGAGGCAGTTGCCATAGCGCATCACCATGGAGCACACCAACTCCTCGATCTGCACACAGGGGGAAAGGGGGAAAAACCTTCCTCAGCAGGGCTGGGAGGTGTTCCTGCCTTTGCCAGGGTGCAGTGAGATGGGCCCTAAGGTCCCCTCCAACCCAAACCATTCTGGGATTCTTCCTGGAGGTGGCTCCTGTAGCGCATCACCATGGAGCGCCTCACCATGGAGTGCACCAACTCCTCAATCTGCACAGGGGGAAAAGCCTTCCTCAGCAGGGCTCTCAAACTTCCTCAGCAGGGCTGGGAGGTGGCCCTGCCTGGACAGGGGCTCTAAGGTCCCTTCAAACCCAAACCATCCTGGGATTCTTTCTGGAGGTGGCTCCCATAGTGCATCACCATGGAGCGCACCGACTCCTCAATCTGCACGGGAGGAAAGGGGAAAAGCCTTCCTCAGCAGGGCTGGGAGGTGTTCCTGCCTTGGCCAGGGGCTCTAAGATCCCTTCCAACCCAAACCATTCTGGGATTCTTTCAGAGGCGGCTGCCATAGCGCATCATCATGGAGCGCATCACCATGGAGCGCACCGACTCCTCAATCTGCATGGGGGAAAGGGGGAAAAACCTTCCTCAGCAGGGCTGGGAGATGGCACTGACTGGGCCAGGGTGTGGTGACATGGGCCCTAAGGTCCCCTCCAACCCAAATCATTCTGGGATTCTTCCTGGAGGTGGCTCCTGTAGCGCATCACCATGGAGTGCCTCACCATGGAGTGCACCGACTCCTCAATCTGCACAGGGGGAAAAACCTTCCTCAGCAGGGCTCTGAGACTTCCTCAGCAGGGCTGGGAGGTGGCCCTGCCTGGGCCAGGGGCTCTAAGATCCCTTCCAACCCAAACCATTCTGGGATTCTTCCTGGATCCATCACTGCTCTGCGTCCCCTCCATCCCACCGCTCCACGGTGGTGAAGAAGCCCCACACATCAGCACAGTGTGCCCAGGGCAGTGACAGCACCTTGGTGACCTGTCCCTCCTCATCCTAAGCCTTGAGACAGGCAGGAACTCCACCTGGGGACTGATGTAGTGGGACAGTGCTGGATTCACATCCCTGCTTCCTCATGGCACACAGAATCACATTAACGTTAAGTTGGAAAAGACCTTGGTAATCATCAAGCCCAACCAGCCCACCCCATCCTAGCACAGAGACCCCCTGCCTCCCCTGCAGAGGCACCACTCACACCTGGGAGCTACAGAATCCAGGGAAGCCAAATCCTTGGCAAGCAGTTTT
The DNA here is from genome assembly GCF_028769735.1 of Zonotrichia leucophrys gambelii. NCBI lineage: Eukaryota > Metazoa > Chordata > Aves > Passeriformes > Passerellidae > Zonotrichia > Zonotrichia leucophrys. Next base: position 10,236,373 of record NC_088188.1, read on the forward strand.
GTAGCCCTTGTATGCACAATAATCACATTTCACTGCCTGCACGGAGCTTTAAATCAACAAAGCAATTACCACTTGGAGCTGGGCCTTCTGCTCTTCTATTAAACTTTATAAAATACCACTGTGGGCAAAGCACATATTAAAAGAAGGCAATTTATAGGCTGGGTTAAGCATTTTTCCAAAAAAAAGTCTCTTTTGCACAGCAGCTCAAGGAAAAGTCATGGTTTGTATCTGAGGGCAGCCCAACTCCCAGGGGTGAATATTCCAGCTTCTTCTGAACTTCCTGGGAACCAACAGCTCTGGATGCACCAGGAAAGGCTCATCCAAAAGGGATTTAAGCCACCAATTTTTAATCATGATTTAAAAGTCAGCAAGCAAGAGAGAGTTATTTTGATACCAAATTCATCTTTATAACTTTCGGCTGTTCTCCTCAGGAAAGGTCAGCTCTCATCTTTGGGTACCCATGAACTGAATGCTGATTTCCAGCTAAGTTCAGCCTGGGTTTGGGACTTGCTTTGTGGTGGTTCTGCTAGCCACAAACCTCCTTTATGCCTGAACACTTTCATTTGTGCATCTACAAAGCTTAACGTTCATTTATTTATAACGTTCATCTCTGTGGTTTTGCACCAGGGACTGAAAATGAGGCACTTTTGTAGCCGAATTTACAGATTCTTTTCAAGCTCCTAATTTATCTCATGTTTTATTTGGATGGAATCTCAACTTTTGCAACAAACAGAAGACCTGCTTCCTTATTAAAACTGTTTACCTCAAACACACAATGAAAAAATGGGTTTGGTTTCAAACACAAAACATATTTCCAATAATTGTCCCTCAGTTTACACAGAGGAGCTGAGCTGCACAACAAAACGGCTTTAAAGTGCCTGAGGGCAGGGATGGGAGGGATATTGGGAAGGAATTCCTGATTATGAGGGTGAGGAGGACCTGGCAAAGGCTGGAAGTGTTCAAGGAAAGGTTCATCCAAAAGGTTGGATGGGGCTTGGGACAGTGGAAGTGCAGGGTTGGAACAGGATGAGCTTTAAGGTCCCTTCCACCCAAACCACTCCATGATTCTATGATTCTATGAACAGAAAACATTTTAGTTGTGACAAGTGAAGCCCTGGAAGGACAAGCTGGGCAGGAGGTCCCACCTTGGAGGGGTCCATGATGACGGTGGGCACGAAGTTGAGGAAGATGTGGTTGCAGTCCGTGCGCACGTTGGTGTTGTTGAAGGCCACCTCCAGCTCGTCCATGGCCTCCAGCAGCAAACGCTCACCCTCGTTCTGCAGGTACTCAAAGGAGGCTTCCTGCCAGGAGTGCCAACAAAACACTGAGTTCTGGCTCACAAATCACTGCCCCAGAAAGCAAGGTTTGGAGAGCTGCGGGAGGGTGGCATGGAGAGGAAAATGGAGAGGAATTCTCCACAGTTTGGAGAAGTGCAGGAGGTGGGATGGAGAGGAATTCTCCACAGTTTGGAGAAATGCAGGAAGGTGGGATGGAGAGGAAAATGGAGAGGAATTCTCCACAGTTTGGAGAAGTGCAGGAGGGTGGGATGGAGAGGAAAATGGAGAGGAATTCTCCACAGTTTGGAGAAGTGCAGGAAGGTGGGATGGAGGGGAAAATGGAGAGGAATTCTCCACAGTTTGGAGAGCTGCAGGAGGGTGGCATGGAGAAGAAAATGGAGAGGAATTCTCCACAGTTTGGAGAAGCGCAGGAAGGTGGGATGGAGGGGAAAATGGAGAGGAATTCTCCACAGTTTGGAGAAGTGCAGGAAGGTGGGATGGAGAGGAATTCTCCACAGTTTGGAGAAATGCAGGAAGGTGGGATGGAGGGGAAAATGGAGAGGAATTCTCCACAGTTTGGAGAAGTGCAGGAGGGTGGGATGGAGAGGAAAATGGAGAGGAATTCTCCACAGTTTGGAGAGCTGCAGGAGGGTGGGATGGAGAGGAATTCTCCACAGTTTGGAGAGTTGCGGGAGGGTGTGAGGGAGAGGAAAATGGAGAGGAATTCTCCACAGTTTGGAGAAGTGCAGGAGGGTGGGATGGAGAGGACAAATCCCCACACGCAGCCCTGGAGCAGATCCATCCCCAGCACAGAGCCAGTGCTCCCAGTGCCTGGATCCCACCCCTGATTGCCTTGTGCCCTCCTTTAGCTCACAGTAAATCTGAAACCACACAGGGCAAGCCAGTGTTGCCTCAAGATCTAAGGATTTATAACTCTCATCTTGGGCCCTGAAAAACCTCCCTGGAGGTTCCACAGGAACACCAAAGGGCTGGTTCTGAGAGCAGCACCAGCAAGGAGAGGGCACCACCCCAGCCCTCCACACAGGCAATGGTCAGGTTTGGCTCCTGCAGCTCCCCAGGGCGACCCTGCCTTTACCCACAGCCTTGCACGGGCACAAACCCACCTTGGTGACCAGGTCCGAGTGCCTTATGATGGCCCTGACGAAGAACCTGTAGTCTGTGACCTCTGTGCCCACCTCCACCTTGGCAGCCCCCAGGTAGAGGTGCATCTTGTGGTTGGCACAGGGGATGGCCGTCAGGTCGAAGTTCCTCATGCGGTTCAGCTCCAGCTGGAAGGCCAGGGCAGGCTCCAGGTGCCGGTAGATCCTGTCCTCCTCAAACTGCAGGGACACAGCACAGGGGGAAAAGAGGGCATTGGAGAGGTGGAACACTCAGGGAAGAACCCCACAACGCCCCTTATGAAATTGCATATTTAACTCAAACTCTAAAATTTGAAACAAATCCAACCCAGACTCTTCCATCTCACTGGGAGCTGTGAAATTGTTGAATAACACAAATTGCAGGGCAGCAAGTTCTCAAGCCCACCCCCCTCAAAAAACCTTCTTTTCCACAGAAACCAGAAGGTTTTGTCCTGATTCTTTTCCACAGAAACCAGAAGGTTTTGTCCTGATTCTGAGCAGTGAATCACTGCATGCAACTCCAAGCCAACACTTGGAGACAAGTATTAAGAATATCCAACTCACCTTATCCCGGGCACGGAAGGTGAAGAACTTGGGGAACTCCCTCTGTTTGAAAATGAAAAGAGCAGTGTTAGTGCCCCCAAAGCAAGCACTGATGTGCCCAGAGTGCTCCCAGGCCACTCCTGGGGCAGCAGCACAGCACAGCAGGTGACACAAACTGTTCCCAGCCACTTCCCAACATCACAAAGGGGGTGGAAAACCAAATCACCTTCAGGACAGCAGAGGCAGCTCAAACCTGCCCTCACTAATGCAGAAGAGGCTAATTGATTGGCTTTAGATTATTATTGTCAGTTATTAACAATAACAAAGAAGTGTCCAGACAGTAGAGGGAAACTTTTTCTAGATCTGCTATGATTAAAATTCCAGTGGAAATGTCTGGAGTGATATGAACACTCTGTTATGGATGCAGATGCACACACAACAATGATCTTATTCTACAGCTCTCTCCATACCATTACTGCCAGAAATACTCTCTTCCCAAGGAAAACTGGGACTTGCAATCAAATCACTTTATTCTCCTGTATGGAGAGGCAAAAAATTACAGAAATCCCCCATCTACCACTGAGTTTCTCTAGTTTTCTGTTGCACAGATAAAACCCTGGCAGAGCCTTGAGAGTTTTTTGCAATATGGTACAAATCTGAGATGAAGAGAGGAAGCCTGGACAGCATCCTGGGCCTCCAGCTCCACCCAGGCAGATCCATCCCCTCCTCTGGAATTGGAGTTTTACTGGGCAGGGCTTTGGTCAGTGCTTGCCCCACGTGGGAGCTCTGCTGCTCAGGGTGACCTGAGGGGCACACACAGCTCACCAGGACTGGCTCACTAAGCAAAAACCAGGAATCTGACCTGGAGCCTCTGAATCTCTGGCTCCCATTCCGTTATCCATGAAAGATGAACAGCCCCAGCTGGAGGGAGTGAGACAAGCAGTGACACTGCACCAGCCACCACTGATTTTAGCACAGATTTTAAGGCTAAAAGGATGATTCCAGTCAGTCATCTTCCTTCCCTCCCAGGTGAAACAGCCCCCAAACAACTTGTGTTTGCCTGGAAACCCTTCCAAAATACGCAGTGGTACAAGAAATGCTGCCTAAAAATCCAGGCTCACTCAATACATCAATTGTCTGTGAGTTTCATCGAAGAGAAAACCTCTTCCACATTTCCTGGCTTCTCCCCATCCCTCCTACCTGTCCCCCCTGCATGCTGCCAGCTTCTCCCACCATCTCCAGGCTCATTCCACCACTAATGGAATTGCTTCCAGGGCACCTCACTGGTGTGCTGGGCAAATATCATAATTAGATGTGCACACACACAAAAATCCTCAGTGCCCTGCTACCAAAATCCAAAAGAGTGCTCCATTTCCTAGGCAGAAGAATTATACCCCTGCTGTGTTCTAATCAACCAACCATCATCAAGACAATCAAAATAATTTGCCTAAATTAGCCAATCAAGACACCCTGCAAACTGCAGAATGCGAGGAGCTGCACCAGAAATCATCAGAGTTGATTATTATACTAATAATCACGTTAAAAACCTAATGAGATGAGGAAATTGGAAGCTTGCTGGAGCAACTCTCTATTACCTCAACATGCTGGGAACTAATTATATAGACTGTAATTAAAACAAAAACAAACCCGAGCCCAGGCCTGGCTAAGTTAATGGTTGGTCCAGTAATGAGGGACAGCAGACAGGGACAGACGGACAGAGCAGGTGAGCCCACACTGAGGGTGCAGGCAGAGCTTGGGATGGTTCTCTCTATTCTGTGCCTCCTTTCTGACCTCTGGCACATCCCACAGCACTTACTCAGCAACTCCCATTTTTCAGCGCCCATTCCATTCTCCAAACTTCCTTTTTCACACCTAAAGCCCAGATTTTCTTGCTAAATGTCCCAAAAGACTCTCCACAAAACCCAGTTTCCTAAGCTGCTGACTGACACCTCTGTGCCTGCACAGTGAGCAGCAATTCCCACGTGGTGACAGGTTCAAGCACTATTTCTGCTGATTTATAAACCAGATTTCCCTTCACAAACCTTCCCAGACCAGCTGTGTTGAGCACAGGGGGACTTTCTTGCACTTCAAAGGCTCCTGACAACTTCCAGAATTGAAAAGTAGATACCCAAGAGATAAAAATCTGGTTTATGCCTTACATTGCCACCTAAACCAGACTCCACTGATGCCCAAGAGATAAAAATCTGGTTTATGCCTTACACTGCCACCTAAACCAGACCCCACTGATGCCCAGGCCCTGGGGAAAGAAGGAATTCCCAGCAGTAAGAGCACCAAACATTTCCCACACCACAAAACCATTCTGCAAAATTTAACAAGTCCCTCCAGTGACCGAAGTTGTTTTAAAATCAGTAAGAAACCAAAAGAAATCACCACACTACAGAGGAAATACAAAGGTTTCACTGATAATTGCACTTTGGAACAGAAAGGGAACACAAGAACCACTGGAACACAAGGAAATCTCTGTCAGAGTGGCTCCCTGAGCTCAGCCAGGTAACCAGGGACACTCTCAATGCACGGGCACAGCCTGGGTTTGCAGCCAGATTTCCAAATAAATGCTATAAATACTTCAATACATAAATACTTCAGCTCTTCACTTTGGCAGGATTGGGCATGAATTGCCTGCCTGAGGTCCAAATGAGAAGGCCAGAGCCCCCTGGGTGTCCCCTGGCCTCGCAGCAGCAATGCCACCCTGCTCCAGGCCCTTTGTACTTACATGGAATCTCTGGTCCACCTCATAGTTGACCTGTTTCCTGAAGTCCTTACAAACGAAACATACACACATAGGAAGAAAAAAAAAAACAAAGCAGAAGACAGCTAGCAATTAGGATTAAAATCAAAAATTAATTAATTCAAGAATACAAGAGGCGTCAAGATTGCGTACAATTGTAAATTAATTGTCTTAAGCGAATTCATGAAAACCATCTCGAGTTTTAGAGGATAAAAACAGTGAAGAGAGAACTAAATACAATAAATACAGCATTAAATTTGGGGGAAAACCATGTCAGATGCCAATGTAGAAAGCAGGGAGGTGTGAGCATTGGGAGAGATGTGGAAATACCTTTTGTGCCACAAGGAACGTCAGCCTCCGAATGCCATGCTCAATCAGGACTGATTTCTGCAAAAACAAGGGTGCAAACAGTGATTGGAGAGCAGAAAAAGAACAATTAAAACAGGCTGGAACCCTCTGTGAAGTGGAAAATCTCTGCAGATCCTTCTGAGTCCCTGCTCACGTGGAGGGAGGATTTCCCAGCTGCTGCTCCTTTGGCAGCACAAACACCCAAATCCCTTCCCCTGAGCAGGGGTGCAGCAGAGCCACCCCCAAACCATGCAGGAAATGTCCTGGATTGCCTTTTGAATTGTGCAGGAAATATCCTGCATTGCCTTTTAATGTACAGGAAATATCCTGGATTGCCTTTTGAATTGTGCAGGAAATATCCTGGGTTGCCCTTTGAACCGTGCAGGAAATATCCTGGATTGCCTTTTGAATTGTGCAGGAAATATCCTGGATTGCCTTTTAATGTACAGGAAATATCCTGGATTGCCTTTTGATTAGTGCAGGAAATATCCTGGATTGCCTTTTGAATGTACAGGAAATATCCTGGATTGCCTTTTGAATGTGCAGGAAATATCCTGGATTGCCTTTTGAATTGTGCAGGAAATATCCTGGATTGCCTTTTGAACTGTGCAGGAAATATCCTGGATTGCCTTTTGAATTGTGCAGGAAATATCCTGCATTGCCTTTTGATTAGTGCAGAAAATATCCTGGATTGCCTTTTAAATGTGCAGGAAATATCCTGGATTGCCTTTTGAATGTGCAGGAAATATCCTGGATTGCCTTTTGAATGTACAGGAAATATCCTGGATTGCCTTTTGAATGTACAGGAAATATCCTGGATTGCCTTTTGAATGTACAGGAAATATCCTGGATTGCCTTTTGAACTTTTTCAAACTTTTCTCCTTCCTCCTCCCTCTTCCAATTTAAAAGAAGGAACAACAGCTCAGCTCAAGCAGGAGCAAAGCAGCCCCTCTCTGCACAGACTGTGATGTTTTACTAAGGTTAAGCCCTTTGGAAATGAGCAGCAGTGACTATATTCATGGCAAGAGGAAGAAAATAACTTTAATAATGCCATGATTTAAAAAGCAAAAATTGTTATTGCTTTTAAAATTCCACAAGTGGCAGACAATAACAGCAGAGCAACAGGATTCTGATTACATGGTAATAATGTGGGTCTCCCAGCAAGGCCACAGCTATTAGAGAGCGATTAGCCATCAGCACCTGGAGAAACTCCATTTCCACTGACTGCCTCAATCTCCTCCACAAGTCATTTACAAGTATATGATCCTAATTTCTATTAAAAAAACCACACACAACATGCTGGGACTGCAAGATTATTTGGACAATTTGGATCAACCTATTTGATAGTTTAATGTGGTTTTGGATTTTTTTTTTTTGGTAATATATTTTATTTCTTTCCTTTTATCCCCTCCCATAAAACGCCTGGAGCATGATCAAGCAGATGAAAAGCAGAACTAGTGTTAATTCTTGGATTTGATTGTTTTCCTTGTTTAAAGAGACAGGAGGCTGCTGAAGCCATGTGGATGCCAGTCCCATTTTGGAACCCCTGATTTCTGCAGGGTGTGTTCTCATATTCCACAATGGGAAGCTGGAAATACAATGAGCTTTCCCAAACCAGTGCAGCTCCAGGATCCCAGCTCCTGGTGGGATTTTCAGCCCCACAAACCACTGGAATTCTTCCCACCACACAAAAGCAGGTGCAGGCAGAGCCCAGGGTGGACACAAGGAGGCTGCTCCCAACCCAGGTGTCCCAGCACAGACATTTGGGTGCATCCCACACTAGGAAAGGAGCAACAGAACATGCCAAAGAATTCCTCCTCATGCCAGGAACGTTGTGTAAAGTGGCTGCTCCAGCAGCCTAACAAGGGCAATAAACTTTAACTGCATTAGGACTATGGTAACACACAAATACAGGACATTTTAATGTCATTTTACATGGTTCTGTTGCTCACACAACAACTCTATCACCAGGGAAAGGGACAGAACACATTTTTCAGAGCGTGTGGAGACAGTTACTGAAGATTGACCTGATGTGTTTAAAACCTTCCAAATCTTTCATCCCATCAAAAACTAAAGGGAAGGAGTCCTGACCTGACAGATTAGGAGGAACAACAATGACCTGGTGCCTTCAGGAAGGTGCAGCTGCACCCAAAGCAATGGGAAGGCTCCAGGGGGGATAAATTAAGGATGAAACTGCAGCGTGTTTGCTTTGAAACCAAACCACACCAGCCCAAACTCAGGGAGCACAGAGTCAGAGCTTCCCCAAGCTGTCCTGCACACCCCAGAGGGGCAGAGGGGCTCACCTTGCTCTGGGTGAACTCCCTGAACATGGCAGCCAGGCCGTCGTCGTCCACGTCGCCGTCGGTTTTGATGGCCACGTTGAGGATGTGGATGGGCTCCTCCCGGGCACTCTGCAAGGACAGGGGACATCCCCATGGGGCAGGAATTAACACTGAGCATCTCTGAGATCCCCATGGAGCAGGGATTAACAGTGAGCACCTCCTGGATCCCCTTGGAGCAGGAATTAACAGTGAGCACCCCAGAACAGGCTCCCTAAACCCAGCAACAGAGGTGCTCTGGGGGAAAGGACCTCAGCAGAGCACCAGGGAACTCTCCAGGGGATATCCTTGGCCAAACACCTCAGAAATCTGCAATTTCACACAAGTCAATGTCTACAAACATCAAACAGGAGCCTCCTTGGGAGAATTCAAGGATGAGACAGGGCACAGGGTCGGGGCCTCTCTTTACCAGATGCAGCACAAGGACACTAGAGGACTTTGGCATCAAGGAAAGTAATTAACTTAATCAAAGTGTAGGGGCAGAACAGTGTGAGTTTCCATATCTACAACAACACGAAATTATGTGGAAACATCAATTCCATTTGAGCTCCAAGGAATTACAGATTCAGCCTCCAAGAGCCTGTGATTAACTGGGAAAAACTGAGACTGGACAGGAAATTACCTCGGTGAGGTGAGGGGGATGCAGAGAGAGGGATCTGAGGACATTAAGGTTGACAGTAATGTTCTGGAAAAGGCTACAGTGCTTCCACACATCAGGATCAATGGAGCAGAGGAAAACAAAGCCCTGTTCTGGACACAGGCTGTGTTCCAGCAGAGCTTCCCACTCTTGTGGAGCAGGTCCTGTGTCTCTAAGGGAAACTGGACTTCCATCCCTATGGATTAGGGACCACCTGCCTCCTCTGCACCTGTTCTCCACATCTCTGCACAAACTGAGCGGCTCCACTCAGCTCTTCCTCCCAAAAACAGCTCCAAGAGGCAGAGCAGAGGGAAGAGTCAGGATTTAAGGGGACTGGGAAGGGTGTAAGACAGGAAACACAGCAAGTCAGACGGAGGACAAAGACAGCTGAAGATGCAGTTCAACATCCTGGTGCACAGAGAGGGTCTGGAGACTTAATGGTGGGTTTAAACTCTGTTATGGTGCTGTGGACCCAGGAATTGTGCTGATGCTGAAAGCCATAAAGTAAATTTACATGGGGAGCAAGAGCTGAGCTGCAGAGCAGAGCTGGGAGCGGCCGCCCACGCCGAGTCACCTGCTGTGGAACAGGCAGGCAAATCACAGCCATAAATACACACAGCTCCCAGCTCCTGCTGCCAGCACTCAGCCAGGGAGGAGCATCCAGCCCCAGAGAACCTTCCAGAAAAACAAACAAACCCCTACCTTGTCCTCATCATAGAGGGAAGCGTGGCCGGCCTCGGGGAACGTGGGGCTCTGCGGGGGAGAGTCGCAGAAGCATCCCATGACTTCATCAAAGATCCTGGGACACAGAGGAAGGAGCAGTGAGCAGCACAGCACTGCAGCACACACAGAGCCCTGCACTGGCCCCTCCAGCCCTGCCAGGACAGGGCTCCCTCCCTGCTGGGCTCAAAGATCAGGAGGCAACTCCTCAAACCAGGGTCTGCACTGGCCAACACTGCTCTGAACCTCCTGGGTGCAGGCTGAGGGCTCTGCTGTGCTTCCAACCTTTCTGTCCCAAAAGGTTGGAAGCACAAAGATCTGTCCCCCTTCCACATCCACAGAGCATCAGGAGGCACCAGCACGTTCCCAACCAGCAGAACCCGGGGTGCTGATCCCTCTGTGTGCAAACTGCTCCTCCTGCAGCCTGGGCCACACGCAGGGATCCAAGCAGGGAAACACCCCCAGGACTGTGGGAATCTACAGAATCAGAGGGTTTGGGAAAGCTGCAAAAGGCAGGCCTTAGATACAGCTGAACTGTGATTGGAGCTAAGCAGCAGCCATGAGATAGGTCAGCAAAAAAATATTGAAACTGTAGAAAGGCAAAGACAAATAGAACAATGGTCTGTGTATTAATGCTTGTCTGAATAGCTCTCTAAGCTACAGAAAAGTTTCTCTAGCAGGATATTAGGAAGGTTAAAGTTTAATAATGGAGCTCTGTGTGTTGTGTTTTAAGGTTTACAAGCAGGTATTGTATTGGAAATAAGCAAGCATTGTTTAACCAAAGGTACGTGTGCTTATGGTGATTGGATAGAACTACTGTCAATATAGAATATATACTATACAGATATAAATACTGTCAGTGTGGTTTTGCTTTGTGTGATTGGTTAAGAAACTCATAAAGTGAGTTGTAACATTAAGTTCTTGGTCTGCTGCCTGGGATGTGAGCTGCTGGCATCTTCCCACTGTCACAACCATGTAATGAGACTGATGCTGAACATCAAACAGCTCAAGGCACGTTTCCAGCAGTCCTGTCCTGTTTGTGATCTGTAAATAGCCCCTGCCGGCATCAAGGACCACCTAACCCTGACTGCAGGCCTGGCAGGGCCTTTCCCCAGCTCTGCCAGGGCCCAGGGGGGGCGGTGGGCACAGGAGCAGGCCCAGGGTGGCACCCACCTGACGAAGTCCTCGAAGGTGCGGAAGGAGACCATGCCGCCCATGCGCTGGCACGGCGGCGTGAAGGAGTTGTCCAGCAGCACGTCGCTGACACTGGCCACGTGAGCCATCCCATAGTGGTTGAGGTTGGAGGAGAAGGACATCCTAAGGGGCAAGGCAGCAAGGGCACAGTCAGCAGGGGCAGGGGACAGCAGGGCAGCAGGTTTGGGCAGCGCTCTGCAGCGTGGCTGGGTTGTGTGTGGTGTGCACAGGGGTCTGAGGATGAGGGAAGAGATGAGCATCTGACTCCATGTTTCACAAGGCTTGATTTATTATTTTATGATATATGTTATGTTAAAACTATGCTAAAAGAGTAGAAGAAAGGGTTTCTTCAGAGGGTTAGTTAAGAATAGAATAAGAAGGAATGATAAAGGTTTGTGGCTCGGCTCTCTGTCTGAGCCAGCTGACTGTGATTGGCCATTAATTAGAAACAACCAACATGGGCCAATCACAGATCTACTTGTTGCATTGCACAGCAGCAGATAATCAATGTTTACATTTTGTTCCTGAGGCCTCTTGGCTTCTCAGGAGGAAAAATCTTAAGGAAAGGATTTTTCATAAAAGATGTCTGTGACAGCTGGGCAATCCCTGCTGGGCTGCTCAGCCTGCCCAGAGCCCTGCCATGCCTCTGGTGCCACCCTCCCTGGATGCTGTCTCAATGACAGGAACACCCAGAGTCAGCAAATAATGCTATAACCCCTTAAAACAGCTATTTCTCGAGATGACAGGAGAATTCTGACTGAACTTCCCTCCTGTCTTTATGTTTTGCTTTACAGGTGGAACATGACTCAAGCAGCAGCAATTCTGAGATTTGACACTTGAAGGATTCAGTACATTTTCACAAAGGCTGTATTAACTTATTGATTCCATGATTTTTCTGATCCTACTATAATTTTCACTGCTCAAATGCAGCATGGTACAGTGACTTGTCCAAAGTTCTTTACTGAGTCTTGCACTCTCATTCCCACCCTTTCTGTTCAACAAACACTGGATGTGGCACTCAGTGCTCTGGGCTGGGTGACAAGGTGGGGATCAGGCACAGCTTGGACTCCATGGTCTTGAGGGTCTTTCCCAACCTCAACAATTCTGTGATTTTTGTGTTTTTTTTAAAGATTCACAGTGCCATGGCCAAGACTGGCAGAAGAAGCTTCTCCCACAATGAGAGTGGACTTTCCTCTGGTGACCACAGTTGGGCTCGGCCTCCTCTGCAGTAATTATCACCAATTTCTGAGCTGTACTACAGAATTAATTCAGACTCCCTTCCAGAGCTGCCTGCGAGGTGCTGACACTTCTGAAGAGACCCAGGGACCTCACCTGCTCTCCCTGGGCTTGGGGACACGTTAATTTTGCTGCCAAATTGGAGGAGATGGGGAAGAAAGGCAGGGAATGGACTCTGGAGCCTCAGAGCTGTGAAGTGCAGGGGCTGCTCACTGTGTGAGAAACCAGGACCTGGCACAGCCACCCCAGCCCTGCTGGGATCTCCTCCTTCCCTCACACCAAACCCACTGAGATCCAGCCCTGAGCCCAGTGCCAACAAGCCTGAACTACCAGCAGGGTGATTAATGGCTCTCCGTGCCTAAAGTCACTCTCTGTTTCTGCAATTTATCTCTGATTAAGAGCCGTGAGACTTCCAGGCCCATTTTTACTATTTTTCCCTAAATAGGCTTGTAAGCAGTAATAAATAATAGGGATTCAGGTTTTGAAAGAAGGGAATTTTTCAGGACATGCCTTGGTGTACATTCTTACAACTCACACAAAAACTATCACAGAACAGGAACTGAACAAAGAGACAGCAGACATTTTTCATCTATTATTTAAAACAAGAAATACTTCTCAACTGAGACACAGGAGGAAAAATTAGTGTCCAAAGCACAACAAAACATGCTGTCAGCTGTTTGAGATGTAGATTCATCTATTGGTGTGAGGGAGGTGAAAGAGCCCTGACAAATCCCAAGCCATGCACAAGAAACCAGCGAGGGCTGGGAGGAGCTGCCTGGGGTCACTGTGGCACCCTGGGACCCAAACCTGGGAATTCAGTGCCAAAAAAGACCCTGGGACAGCATTCTGTTGTGTAACACACTGCAGATGAGCTGAGTCACACAGCAGATTTAATTCCAGAGATTGCTGCATGCAAAGTTTGGGGTTTTTCTTAAAGAAAAGCTGAAAACATGTTTTAGACAAAGGGAGAGGAAAAGGGGAGGTAAATAAGAGTTATGGTTGAGAGTTTCCCAAGTAAAGAGAAGGGCACTACAACAAAACATGCTGAAACACTCAGGGTTAGGCTCCTTTCTAGTGTGGATTTGGAATTTGAGAAGATGGTGGGTACTGTACCTGTTCAGGGTGGGGATGTTCCCTCTGAAATCAAACAAGCACAGTTAATCAGACTGGTTAGTGAGAGCCATCACACAGAACCATCCTCAAACAACCAGCAACACCTTCCCAAGGGGCTGCCCCAAATCAGGGAGAGCTCCAGGGCCTCCCTGCCCCACAGGGCACAGCCAGGCCATGCAAACAATGCAATTTCCCAGGAGAACACCTGGGATGTGCCAGGGACCCACAGCCCTGTGCACCTTCCATGGTCCCCTCCGAGCCCAGAGCGAGGGCCTGCGCTCCCTGACAGAGCAGCAAACAGCAGAGATGCAAAAAAAACAAAGGGAAAAACAAATCAGCATCTCACACAGGGAAATTGCAACAGGTTCAGGAGAAGCAGCCAACGCTCAGTGCCAAAGCTGCAGGCTGAGAGCAGCCCACGCACAGCTCCCACCAGGCAGGGACACAGAAACACAAAGCACCAGGGAACACTGGGGATTCTCAGCACCAAACAGAACAACCTGGAGGCTCAAAAGAGCAGCCTGAAGGCTAAAACAACAACCTGGAGGCTAAACAGAACAACCTGGAGGCTAATTTGAGGAAAACTTTCCCAGACTGGTTTGGTGACAGCAGAGCCACCTCCACAGCAAGGGGATGTGCTGGGTGCATTATTGAGAAACAAAAAATTCCCATAGACTAAAACAATATGGGGAAAAATACATAAAACCATATCTGTTATAAGTACCACAGAGTAGTATTTAAGTTTTAAGTATTTATTAAGTGGCATTTAAAATAGCATTTATATTAGTATTAGTATTTATTAGTATATATTAGTATATTAGTATATTTATTAGTATTCATTATAATAATATTTATTATTATATTTATTTAATATATTTATTGTTATAATCGTTATTCATATTATTACAATATTTATTTATTATAATATTTATAATTTTTATTTCTTATTAGAATATTTATTTAATATATTTATTATAATTTTTATTAATATCTTTATGCTTATAATATTTATTCATATTTATTATTATAATATTTATAGTAGTATTTAAATTTAATTTTTTTAAATTAAGTAGTATTAAGCAGTATTTAAATATTAAGTGTTTAATTTGGGGGATGGTGGGGACAGAGCCTGTGCTCAGGACAGCGCTGGCCTCCAGCCCTCAGGGGGTTGGGATATTTTCTGAGCTTGGCAAGGAGTGGCAGAGCTGCATGTGATCCACTCGAGTGGGCAAAAATAGCACGGAGAGAGGACTGGCAGTTCCTACCCCAGCAGGAACCCTCCTGCGGCCGTCCCTGGAAGGCTTTCAGCAAAGAGAGGGACAGAAAACAGCACAACAAATGTTCAGCTCAGCCTCGAGAGGGGCACCTGGAGCTCTGGGAGCCTCTCCTGCCTCTCCACACCACAGGGAGGATGGGCTGAAACTGAGAGGGAGCAGCTGCAAAGGGGGGTCAGGAGAAATCCCTCCCTGGGAGGTGCCCAAATCAGCTGTGGCTGCCCCTGGGTCCCTGGAAATGTCCAGGTTGGATGGGGCCTGGAGCACCCTTGTGTTCACGGGGGTCTGAGGGTGAGGGAGAGATGAGGATCTGACCCCATGCTTCAGAGGGCTTGATTTATTATTTTATGGTATATATTACATTAAAACTGTACTAAAAGAGTAGAAGAAAGGTTTCATCAGAAGGCCAGCCTAGAATAGAATAGAATAGACTAGAATAGAATAGAATAGAATAGAATAGAATAGAATAGAATAGAATAGAATAGACTAGACTAGAATAGAATAACAAAGGCTCTGTCTCGCACTCTCTGTCCGAGCCAGCTGACTGTGATTGGCCATTAATTACAAACAACCACATGAGACCAATCACAGATCCCACCTGTTGCATTCCACAGCAGCAGATAATCAATGTTTACATTTTGTTCCTGAGGCCTCTCAGCTTCTCAAAAGGAAAAATCCTAAAGAAAGGATTTTTCACAAAAGCTGACTGCGACACACCCTGGCACAGGGGAAGGTGGAACAAAAGATCTTCAAGGTCCTTTCCATGCCCTGGTTCTGTTCCAGGGCCACCCCAGAGCCCCCAGCAGCACCAGGCTCACCTGCAGAGCCTGCTCTGATCCCAGGATGGGCTGGAAATGTTCCTGTCCTGGCCCTGTTCTCCATCATTCCCCCTGGCCCCACTGCTCCTGCACCCCTGAATTCAGCTCCCCGTGCCCCCTCCTCCTTTATTTCCCTTTTTCTGGGAGCTGCCCCATGGCCATGCAGGGCTCAGCTGTGGGCAAAGCACAGGGCACAGCTCAGAAATGAGGCAGCAAAGCAGAACCAGCCAGGCTGGCTCAATACCCCACTTTAGTCATTAACAGCGGTGCCACAGCAGAAAGAGCAATTCCACAGGCTCTGGCCAGTGCCGTTCCTCTTATGTTTCCTCATTTCTGCAGCAGATCTCAGCAGAAGGCAGTGAAACATGCCTCCAACCATACATTTTGATTGGCTTTTCCCTCTCCCTCATTCTCCCGCTCCCTCTGTGATTCAGCCGAGCTGAATCTGCTGCACGAGTCCAATTTGCATAAAATTATCCTGGTTCCATTCACTCTGCAGCCCCTTGCACAGCCCCTTCTCTGCTCTGCTGGAGGATTCTGCCCCTTCTGAGGCAGGCAGGCCCAGGGAACAGCAGCACATCACTGCAGCCTCATTAACATCAAACCCAGCTCAGGCTGCAGGGATCTCCAGGTGTCCTGGCACCATCCTCCATCCCTCCTTCCCCAAAACCCACCCTCACAACCAGGAGGGGACCCTGGCACCCCTCCAGGTGGGGTCAGAGCCCACAGCAGCACGGCTGGGTCACTCCTGGCACCCAAAGATTGGTGCCAGAGGCTGCTCCAGCAAACAGCCCACAGAAAATGCCGTCACTGTGTCAGAAATTCACATTTTGGGAGCAGAGCAGTGTAGAATGACAGCAGGAAAAAATCTCTGCACATTGCTCTAGATGTGAGTGTGGGGTTGTTAAAAAAGTCCTGTTTGGGATGAGGGATATTTAACCTGAATTTTGGGATATCTAACCTGGCTTTTGGGATATCTCACCCGGCTTTTGGGATATTTAACCCGGTTTTTGGGATATCTCACCCGGCTTTTGGGATATTTAACCCGGTTTTTGGGATATCTCACCTGGCTTTTGGGATATCTCACCTGGCTTTTAAGATATCTCACCTAGCTTTTGGGATATCTCACCCAGCTTTTGGGATATCTCACCCAGCTTTTGGGATATCTCACCTGGCTTTTGGGATATCTCACCCGGCTTTTGGGATATTTAACCCGGCTTTTGGGATATCTCACCTATTTTGGGATATTGGACCCACAGAGCCCTCTGGGGCTCCCATTAAAAGCTCTTTTCCTCCCTGTGCCTTCCCCTTGCTGTTCCTGCATGAGGATGTCTGCTGTTCATTTAAACAAACAATTCCCCAATCAGATTCTGCCCACAGCACCCACCAGGAGCAGGCTGCACTCTGTGACTTTGTCACATTAAGAGCTTTTCTGTCCTCTCTGCCTCCCTGTGGGCAGCTGATGGCAATCCTGCCATGGCCACAAGCACAAAGCCTGAGCTGTGATCAGCCAGCTCACAGGGAGTCACTGGCATTGCTTCTGCCACAATTAAGGAAAGGCAGAGCAGGGTTAAATACCAATAATGAAGAATTTAAATACGAATTTAAACACCTAATTAGAAATTTAAACCATTATCAGTTTGCTGTTTTCTCTGCGTGGATGTTTGCCTCAGTAAAACTTGAGGGCTCCCAAAGGTTCACAGACATCTGACACAAAGGGATTAAAAATATCTGAAAAATGAGTGGCATCATAGAACAGCAGCTCCCAGAGGGAATGCTCTCCTGAGGGCTCCTGGCACCTGCTCTGGGTCCCCAGCCCTGCAGAGCCTCCAGGTTCACTCTGGGATATTCTGCCTCTGGGCTTTGCCCTTGGGGTGCATTTTCAGCCTAAGGATTTGTGCTACAAAAGGCACAGAAAAGCACATGATGAACACAGACCGTGGTCAAGAACAACAAAGAAGATTTAAGCAGGACAATGTCGGGGTTTTGAGATTTTGAATTTGGCCCAGGAGCCAAATTCATCCCTGGCAGCTGGAGAGGAGCTGATGCTGTCCCTGAGCCTGCCTCCCCTGCACAAGGACCCTGCATGGAGCCTCCTCCACCTCCCAGAGCCTGAGCTGAGCTCAGAACCTGCCCCAGCCAGCCCAGAGTAAGGGCAGAGGAGATTTCAGGCCAAGGAGCTGCTCCTGGAGCAGGAACATCTCCCCTGTCCCAGCTGCCCTGTCCGATCCAGGCCGTGCCCAGAGCAGCCAAAACTCCTGAGCAGCAAAGGCAAGAGAGGCCAGCAGAGAGAAATGGAGGGAGAAGGAAGGGGAGAGAAGAGCATGATAAAGGGGCACTAAAAATAGCCTGCAATTATGTACAAACATTCCAGAAATGCAGGGACACAGATGAGCCCAGCACATGTCCCATTGGCAGCACGAGAGGCTGGGGCTGCCTGGGGACAGCCATTCACTCCCAGCAGAGCAGAGCCTGAAAACCATTCCCTAACAACTCCCGAGGGGTTCCAAAGCAACGAGAGCCCACCAAAACCCAGAGCAGGGCAGAGATGTGGGGAACAAAGGAGGCAGGAGGGGCCCAGCACGGACCAACAGTGGCACCCGGTGGCTGCGGGGACTCACTGCGACCTGGGAGCCAGCAGGGACAGCACAGAGAGCTCCAACCAACCCTCGGGGGAAAGAGGGGATGGGCTGAGAGCAGAGACAGCCACAACAACCTGCTCCAGGGCCAGCTGAAAGCTGGGAAAGCTGGGATGGACTGACCCACAGACAGCCACAACAACCTGCTCCAGGGCCAGCTGAAAGCTGGGATGGACTGACCCACAGACAGCCACAACAACCTGCTCCAGAGCCAGCTGCCCTTGGAATAACATGAGCTGTCAGGTCCTTCCAAGCCAAAGCACTCTGACCCAACGGTGCTGCAAGTTCTGATAATCAGGTTTGTTTTTGTGAAATGAACTGGAGATGCCACCCTCCCCTCCAGGAGGAGGCAGCAGGATAAGTGCCCCTATCCATCACTGTTATGTAGCCCAAACCATCACGGTTTTAGTTGCTTTTGGTTGTTTTTGGTGGTAGTCACAAGGAATGCAAAACTGAAAATCAAACTGTGCCAACCCCACATAAATCAGAGTTTTATTTTGTATAAAACTCTGATCTTGGTCTGCTCCATCAAAGAATCCTGTGCTACAGAAGATGTCACCCTATGCAGCCAAGGCAGGAAGGAGCAGAACCACACAAGCAGCCAGAAAGGGCTGGCAGGAGGGGGACAGGGACTGTTTGACTGCTCTGTATTAAAATTCTGATTAATTGATCATTCTGTCTGGAACTGGAAGGCTCTGGATGCAGCCAGAACCCCAGAGCTCACAGCCAGAACTTCCAGAGATCACATCCAACCCAAGCTGCAGCTAAAAACCAGCAAACTCATGGAAACCACCCCACTGAAACGAAGCCCCTTTCCCCAAAGGCCCCTGCAGAGGCAGTCTGACCTGTTGGGGTGGGAGGTGGGCAGCATGAACTGGAACTCCACCACGCAGGTGTTGTCCTTCAGCTGGCGGTGCTGCACGCTGTTCAGCTCGTAGGCAATGTAGGCTCTCCTCACGTACACCTGGCAGGGACACAGAGCCATCAGACACCCCTGGAGGGTCCAGAACAAACAGATCCCTGCAAAGGAGCAGCTGGATAAACTCCACTTCCACCAGAGTTTGTTCTTTGAGAAAGGGCAGAACCATCAGGGTTATGATCCTGTGCTCTGGCTGCAGCTTCACCTTCTGCCTTCAAGCACCTCAGTCTTCACAGAAACTTAACTTGATTTTTAATTTCACTCAATTATCAGTGTTAATGCTGTTGACATTAATTCTAACCTCAGTCTTCACACAAACATAACTTGAATTTGAAATTTCACTCAATTATCAACATTAATGCTGTTAATATTAATTCTAAGCATGCCCATTCCCACACAACCTACAGCTCTCTTAGATCATGCAGGGTTGCTCAAAACAGACAGTGCTCAAAATAAACCAAATTCACAGGAAAATTAAAATATGATTTTTTTTTCAACGGGAATAAACTCACCTCCAAAGCTGCCATTCTCACCACCTGGTTACTGTGGTAGAAGAAGTTGGGAAGCACATCAAAGATGGATGTCTCAGACAAAATGAGTTTCTAGGAGAGATCACATTAAGCAGAGGTTTAGATTGTCTTGCAACCAGGATCAGGCAGAAAAGGAAAAACCCCAGATCAAGCTTGGGTAGTTCTGACTGCTAAGCTGTTCTTGTTGTTTATCAAGAATCATGACTTTTTTATATTAAAGCACAGAAAAGCTGAAGTTGGATGGGATCACTGAGTGCAGCTCCCTGCTCCTTACAGGACTGAAACCAGAACCATGTGAGAGAGGAGCTCATCCAGCTGCCCTGGAGCTCTGGGGCTGTGCCCATTCCCTGGGGAGCCTGGGCAGTGCCAGCTCCCTCTGTTCTGGGGAAGAACCTTTCCTAATGCCACCTGGACTCCCCAGCACAGCTCCTTTCCATCCCCGGGCGTGCCAGCTCCCTAGGTCTGGGGAAGAACCTTTCCCTAATGCCCAGCCTGGAGCTCCCCAGGCACAGCTCCATCCATCCCTGGGCAGTTGCCAGCTCCCTTGTTCTGGGAAGAACCTTTCTCCCTAATGCCACCTGGAGCTCCCAGGCACAGCTCCATCCATCTCCTGGGCAGTGCCAGCTCCCTCTGTTCTGGGGAAGAACCTTTCTCCCTAATGCCCAGCCTGGAGCTCCCCAGGCACAGCTCCATCCATCCCCTGGGCAGTGCCAGCTCCCTCTGTTCTGGGGAAGAACCCTTCCCTAATGCCCAGCCTGGAGCTCCCCAGGCACAGCTCCATCCATCTCCTCACGCCTGGTGCCCAGAGGAGGAACCAGCACCTCTGCCCTGGCACCAGGTGCACAACTGGCACCAGGCCATCCCCACACTGGCACAGGGACAAAAACAAGAACCAGGGCAAAGCTGGACACCAGGGGGGTGTGAAGGTCAGCGAGAAGGGAGCCCAGGAGAGGGGCTGGGGTACCTGCAGGTTCTCAATGCAGAACTGGTGGCCGTACATGTCGATGGCTGACAGGAAGATGGACTCCACCTGGTTGTGGCGCAGCTCGTAGGAGGGCAGGTGGGAGGCAATGAGCACCTGGGGGAACACAGGCAGGCTCAGGGGAAGGGAACATGCAGGGCCAGCAGGCTGCTCCATCCCTGGGGAGGCATCCTGTGCCCTCCCCAGCTCATCTGTGTGCCTGCTCCATGGTGTCACGGGCAATTCCCCAGGGAACAGCTCCAATCAAGGCCCAGCAGTGCATGGCATTGAGCAGGGCAGAGCTGCCCAGCTGCTCACAGGGAGGCAGAGCTGGTGGGGAGCAGCTGTGGGACACCCAGGCTCTGCTCCTGGGCAGGGGAGGGAACAGCCACAGTGCCAGGCACCAAATGCCCCAGGTGAAGGAGGCAGAGGTAGGAAATGGGAGCAGCCTGCAGGGAAAATGAAGTGGGAGAGCAGCACCAGGGCTGCAGCACCATCCCCAGCTGCTGTGGGGAGGTTCAAGGACACAAACACAATCCTGGAGGAAACACAAGGTCACTGAGCAGCTTCAAACACCCTGCTCATCTTCAACAGCCAGGCTTTGAAATAAAAGGAGAGACACCCCCCTCCCCCAAGTGTGAGGTTTCCTGCTTCAGGCTGGAGATGGGGAGGGTGCAGTGAGAGCAGGGATCACACTCTGGGCTCAGGGAACCTCTCAGCCCCTCCTGGCAACACAGGGAGGTTCAATGAACTGCTGAGGAGGAAGCTCACACCAATATCTGGGTGCCTGTGTGACATTCAAATCAGCTCTGCAGGAATTTCCAGCATCCAGAGTTTTTCCAGTTATTTCCAGGTTAGAACAAAACTGACAAAGCCCAGCTCAGAGATGGGAGAAGCCCTGCAAAAGGGCAGCATATTTCTTTGTGGTAATTCCTCAGCAGCTGCAAAGAACAGCTGGTTCTTGAGCAAATGGCTGTCCCTGCTCTCTGCACACACGGATCCACAGCTGAGGAACCACGAGTTCCAGCTCCAGCCATGCTGTTCTGCACAATGCAGGCAGCCTGGGCTGGTCAGGTGTGCAGATGACAAAACCACCAAAACCCACAGTGGCCACACATTCCCACCTCCTCCATCACACAAACCATGGGCCACTCACAGTTAACCCCTGTGTGAGCCACACAACACTTTTTTTGGAGGAGCAGGGACAAAGGAATGCATGTTGAATTTAAATATTACAATAACTGGGAATGCACCACAGTTAATCACTGTGAATTAGCTTCACTGCCCAAGTGCTGCTCACAGGAACCAACCGTCCCCATGTGCACAGTGACCAAAACAAGCACCAGGAGCTGTGGGTGCCCCAGGGGTGAGCTGCAGGCAGGAGCAGCCTGGGTGTCACAACTTTTATAAAAAATCCTTTCCTTAGGATTTTTTCCTCCTGAGAAGCTGAGAGGCCTCAGGAACAAAATGTAAACAATGGTTATCTGCTGCTGTGGAATGCAACAGATGCATCTGTGATTGGCTCATGTTGGATGTTTGTAATTAATGGCCAATCACAGTGAGCTGGCTCGGAGCCACAAACCTTTGTTATTCATTCTTTCATTCTTTTCCATTCTTAGCCAGCCTTCTGATGATATCCTTTCTTCTATTCTTTTAGTACAGTTTTAATGTAATATATATCATAAAATAATAAATCAGCCTTCTGAAGCATGGGGTCAGATCCCCATCTCTCCCCTCATCCCCAGACCCCTGTGAGCCTGTCACACCTGGGCAGAGCCTCACCTGCCGTGCCCTCAGCGCCACCTTGGCGTTGGTTGTCTTGCTGAGCTGGGTCAGCTCTGTCAGGATATTGATCAGCTCGTCTGTCAGCGTGGGGTCACGGCCACACAGCTGGTCCTGGCAACACAGACAAGGAGAAGTGCTTGGAGAGGGGGGAAACGTCAGCTGTGCTCTCCCCCAAAGGAGTGTGAACCTGCAAACACACCCTCAGGCTGCACCACAGCATCCCCAGCAGTCCTACCTGGATTATCCTGCAATTCTGCGCTGACAAGGACACAAATATTCAGCATTCAACGATTTCACACACATAAATAAAAGGTGAAAGAAGAGACAGGCACCATCTCCCATTCTCCCATTTGCAGCACATGTTTTGGCACCCAAACACATGGGAAATGCTGACTTCTCAGAGAAACTCAGGAAACCTTTTCCCATTACCCAGTTTCAGGTTTGTACCAGAAGTTTCTCCTTCTGGTACAAATGCAAAATTCAAAGAGCTTAAACTGTAGCCAGGCACCTTGTGGAACATGTAAAGGTCAGCAAGCCTTCCCCATGAAGGGTGACCAGAGTTACACTGCCACAGAACCTCCTGACACCCACCTAAAAACACCTCAAACATCAGAAGTCCCCACAACTCCACAGCCACAAACCACCCAAGCTTTGTGCAGCTTCAGCCAACACCAGAAACAGCATCTGCCACTGCTCTGACAAGGCTAAGCAAAGCTAACTAAATCCATGAATAATGTTCTGTATTTCCTGCCACCGTACTGGACTGGCTCCATAACATTCCTTCTAACCAGAGAATCCTGGATCTGAGCAAATCCACAAGCTTTCCTTGCTGCCTAGACTGGCTGGATAAAACAACAAAACTGAAGAGCACAAACTTGCAGTGTTAATGCTGTTCCAAAACTCCCCTGAATTCATCCATTCAAAAAAATGCCACCAGTAGAGACTTCCTTCCAAAAATACTTTCAATTCCCATGAATAATCCCACAGTCTTCAACACTTCTTGTGAGCTTCTCCCCTCCCACCCTGAAGCCTCTAACGTGATTCTTCCACACAGCACTTAACAGCTTGTCTTGATAAATTAATCATAGCAGGGAAATGTGAGATGAAACAGGGATTTGCCACGAGAAAGAGCTGAGGCCTAAAAGTTTAAAGAGATCTTAAACACCCACAGACCAGAACAGGCCATCTGAAGAGCCAAGGAATAGAAAAGGATAAGGGGAAACCTCTGTGCAGCAGGTGGGATTGACAAACCTGCCAGGGAAAATGAATTAAAAAGCAAAGCCAAATAATGCAGAAGTCCTACAGAGGAACACAGAACTGCTGGGTTTGAAACCCAAACTCCTGATGTTGCTCCAGGGAGCAGAAATCCCCCAGGACAGGGGGCCCTGCCATGGCAGCAGCCACTCCATCCTGCTCAGGCCAAGATGTGCATAAGCTAAGCACAGAAAATGAACACACACCAACAAATCACACCACATTTCAACAGATGTATGAAGGATGAAGCCGTTCCCACCCTGCCTGCAGTGCCTGCTGGCTAAAAAGGTGAGTGATGGCAGCACAACAGCATTACTGAGGCATCCTCAGAGCTCCTGGTTAATAATGGGCTCCTGGATCCATCAATAACAGCCCCACAGGCTGCCCTGGCCCCAAACACACCACAGGGGCACACCAAACACAGCACAACTGTCACTGCGGTCACAGCTGCCACCCTGGTCACCCCAAATTGGTGTCACTGTGGTCACACCAAACACACCAACAGCCTGGGCCCCAAAAACACCACAGGGGTCACCATGGTCACCTGAAATTGGTGTCACTGTGGTCACACCAAACACACCAACAGCCTAGGCCCCAAAAACACCACAGGTGTCACCATGGTCACCCCAAATTGGTGTCACTGTGGTCACACCAAACACACCAACAGCCTGGGACCCAAAAACACCACAGGGTCACCATGGTCACTGCAAATTGGTGTCACTGTGGTCACACCAGACACACCAACAGCCTAGGCCCCAAAAACACCACAGGGGTCACCATGGTCACAGCTGCCACCATGGTCACCCCAAATTGGTGTCACTGTGGTCACACCAAACACACCAACAGCCTAGGCCCCAAAAACACCACAGGGGTCACCATGGTCACCCCAAATTGGTGTCACTGTGGTCACACCAAACACACCAACAGCCTAGGCCCCAAAAACACCACAGGGGTCACCATGGTCACCCCAAATTGGTGTCACTGTGGTCACACCAAACACACCAACAGCCTAGGCCCCAAAAACACCACAGGGGTCACCATGGTCACCCCAAATTGGTGTCACTGTGGTCACACTGAACACACCACAGCTGCCACCCTGGTCACACAAACACAGCACAGCACATTTGGAGCCTCCAGCTGGGAGAGGAGTGATGGTCATTTGGATGATGGGGAGCCTGGAAGCTCAGGGACACCCAGCTGTGCCAAGGGTGACCATGGTGTCCCTCCTGAGCTCCTGCTCCCACTGCAGAGGGAAATCCCTGTGCCCCAGTGAGGCAGCACTGTGGATTTGGATAACCAGGAGTGGCTGTTCCACCAAGGTCTCCCTGGTGCTTCAGGCTCCAGCTGGCCTTTATTTGAGCAGAACTAGCAAGCAGTGATGGTGGGAAGAATGACCCAAGAGCAGGGGACAAGGGAGGCTCTCTGAGGCCTCCCCAATGCCCCTCACACCACCAGAGCCAGCGAGGCACAGCCCCACCAGTGACAAACACTGAAAGCTGCAGTGCTGCTCCAGCAAGGGCCGATCAGGATGACAACAAGAAGCCAAAGGCAGGGCTGGCTGTGCCTGCACTGATTGGCAAAGGCAGCAGCAGAGCCTGAGCCCAGCTCCCTGACAGGGGCTAACGCCTCGCCCGCACCCCCGTGTAATTACACACTTGAGTGACTGGACTCTGAAGAAAATTGAAGGCCTGAGCTGTGAACAGCTGCCATTTTCTCTCTCCATCACGCCAGCGTGATTACTTGAGAAATGAACAGCCCCAGCTCAAAGCTACTCCAGAATTCTCAGAGGAAATATGGCTCCGTGTTCAAATAATGAGATTCTTAAGGCAAGCGTTACTTACAATCACACCACACACCAAAGAGGGAAAGGGGGAAAAAGGGGAAAAAGGAGGGCCAGGAAGAAAGAACACCACCATCCTTACATCTTGCAAATGAGAATTTAAGAAACCCACCTTGGGTCTAGGAAACTATGACACTTTTCTTGCTTTGGAGAGTTATTTAGTGGATGGCTACTTTGGATGTATTTTGGGCAGTAACAGACCCCACTATGGTTGTAAAATAAAAGACAAAAAGAGGAAAAGAGAGAGAGGAAAAGAGAGGAAAAAGAAAGAGGAAAAAAGAGGAAAAAGAAAGAGGAAAAAAGAAAGAGAGAGAAAGACAGGGAGGAAAAAGGAGGAAAAAGGAGGGAAAAAAAAAGACAGAGAGAAAAAGAAGGAGAGAAAGAGAGAAAAAGACAGAGAGAAAACAGACAGCAGGCCCTTACAATGAGCATGGTGACCAGCAGGTTCTTCTTGGTGACCTGGGCATGGGAGAAGATGTAGTTGAGCACGGCGTTCATGTCACTCTTGTTCTCCTCACGAAGGGTGAAGACACACTTGTCATAGTGACCTGCAGCAGAAATGCACATTGCTTTTCCACCCTTCGCACCTCCGTGGCAAGGATTGCAAGTTACCAGATGTGTCTGTATTTTTCTAGGTGTATTTTTTGAGGATCTGCTTGGCTTGAAGGGAGCTGACAATGGAGAGAGGCTATTTGCAAGGGATGGAGTGACAGGACAAGTGGGAATGGCTTCACACTGACAGGGAGCAGGGTTAGGTTGGGTATTTGAAAAAAACTCCTCCTTGTGAGGGTGCTGAGGCCCTGGCACAGGTGCCCAGAGTGGCTGTGGGTGCCCCTGGATCCCTGGCAGTGCCCAAGCCAGGCTGGACAGGGCTGGGAGCACCCTGGGACAGTGGAAGCTGTCCCTACCCATGGCAGGGGTGGAATGAGATGTGCTTTAAAGTCCCTTCCAACCCAGACCATTCTGTGTTTCTCTATGGTCCACACAATCAATCTGGGAAGGAATCATTTCCACCATCACCAACTGCAAACTTTAATTCTAACATCCCACTCTTAATAAACAGCTCCAACACCAAATGCCTCCTTTGTGAGCAATTCTGAGAGAGGAATAGGGAGCTCAGAATTTCATTCAAATGACAACCAAAATGAAATAACAGCAAAAAGCCTTGCACCATCCTCTGCTGCCAGCAAATTGAAGTGGAAATGAATCTGCAGTACCATTAGGCCAGGGCAGGTAATGGAGCAGGACAAAAGAAGAGTGGAATCTGAACTACCTGTAAGAGCCAGAGCTTTGGAATTAGCCAGGGCTCCATTGCCATCTTGTGCCTGGATCCAGCAGTGCAAGGCATTGATTTCACCTCTCAGCTTCAGCTGAGCTTTGGGGACAGAATCTCCTCCACAAAACCCAGAGAGACCCCAGAACCAATCCTGTGCACCTCACCTCAGCACAAAGCGAGGGCAAACCTTCCCCAGAGGGCCCACATGGGACTTTGCAGGACCAAACTCAGGAACTCACCGTGCTGGAACTGAGTCTCCACCTTGAGGTACTGCCGGAGCAGATCCATCACCACGGCCTTCATGTGGCCCCGAATGCCACTGCGGTACCTGCAGGGGCACCAAGGCAGCCCTGAGCGAGCTGCAGGCACAGCCAGCCCCTGCCAGGGCTGCTGGGGGGCTGCTGCTCTGCAGCACAGCCTGGCAGGGCTCACCTCTGCACCAGCTGCACGATGCTCTGCGTGTTCATGAAGAAAACCTCGCGCTCCGACTTGCGGTTCAGCGTGGCCGCGTGGCTGTCCAGGATGTTGGCAATCTGAGAGGGAAAGGGACATGGGGAAAAAGCACAGGGAAAGGCCTCAGTGGGCTGGACAACCAGCAGAGACACAGCAGAGCCCCAGCAGACTCCAGCAAAGGAAGATCAAGATGTGCCAGTGATACAAAAATCAATGCAGTGTGTCCTACCATGGAGAAATCAGCTTCCAGCATCTTCTGGCATCCCTTGGCAAATCATCCTATCCTCCCTCAAAATCATCCTATTTTGAGGATCCACTGGCACTACAAACTACACAGGTACCATGCCCACAGGGCCACTGATAAGATTAAAGTGCTCCCAGCAGTGTGCCTGGTTAAAGCCACGCTGAGCAGGGACCATGGACCCTGCAGCACAGGTAGAGACAAGCCTTGCAGTGACACAGGTAAGGATCTTCCACCATCAGCACCCCCTGTTCAAACACACCTTTCAGGTCCAGTTAACCTCCATGGCATTCAAAGGAACCTTCTCTCTCTCTGTGTGCCCCAACACAAAGCAATTTTCCCCCTCCAGGAAGGTGGCTGCTCACCTGCTGGCTGGGGAACTGGCAGAGCACCGACGTGATGTTGCTGGCATACTGCGCCATCTCCTTCTTGATGGACTTCTCCACGTTGGGTGGGATCCTCCCAGAAACGCTGGTCATGATGTCCTGGAGCTCCAGCAGGGGCAAAGAGGGATCCCTCAGGGTCTTCATCAACCGCTCAACCCAGCCCTTCACCTGGAGAGAGACAAGGCAGTGAAGGCAAGAATGAAAAACAGAATAAACCACAAGAAGAGGAAAAAGGAGAGGGTGATGCCCAACATCCCCTCCCCTGTGGCAGGAAAATTGCCCAGCCCTTCCCTGAGCTGCAAGAAGGCTTTTTAGGCTCTGGAAGGGAGGCCCCAGTACCTTGCTGCTGAAGAAGGGCTCTGGCAGGCAGTAGCCATTCATCACATTCACCAGGTTGTCCAGCACGTAGTGGAAGATGCGATGGAGCTTCTCACCCCGCAGGGCTGTGCTCTGGATCTGGGGCAGGGTGCCTGTGTGCAGCTCAGCCTGCAATGGGGAACAGCCTCAGTGACCCTCCTGTGGGCCACCAGCCTCACTGGGAACAGCCTCACTGAGCTCCTGTGGGTCACCAGCCCTGGCAACAGCCAGTCACCCTCAGCTGGAGCCAAGGGTTAACCTGCAAGGATTCCCAGAGTGGGAAATGCACATCCTCACAACAGCACTGAGGTAAGCAGAGAGCAAAAATGGTGGGTAAGTTTGGCCTGAATCAGGAAGGGAGAGAAAAATCTCAGTGCCAGTCCTGATCTGAGACAAATAAACGGTGAATGACAATTCCAGTGCACAAATAGGAAACTGGCTCACTGCAACATCCTGTACCACTCCCAACATTACTCCCTCATTAAAACCCCGCAAAATCTGTGCCTTCTGCAGCTCCTCACCTGCTGAACCCTGCTGGGATCATCCAGCTGCAGCTTGGCAATCACACAGCCTGGGTCCAGGACTGCCCCCGGGCGTTTGACATAGTGGATGCAGCCTGACTCCCCTGCTGTTATGGTCATCACCATCTTCATCACCTGTAGCAAGGAAACAGGTTACACACTCAGCTCCATGCGCCCCAAAATGGCTCTGGTTTTGGGGGGCAGCAGGCAGTGTCCCACCACAGACAGAGCTGCACTCAGGTGTGCCCAAAACTCACAAGCACAGATGTTGGGAACACTGAAGTGAATGGGAGAACAAAATAATTGGCCACAGATAGTGCAGCAGGAGCTTCAGGAATGGCACTGCTCACACTGCCTGAACCAGCAGGGCACTCAGGAAGGTCCCACACTCAGCACAATGAACAAAGCTGACAATTTTCTGCTGCGTCCCAAAGGCTCCTCTCAAAGGCTGCAGCCACATCTTCACTTCAAGCAGAGGGAAGCAGGATCACTTTCTAGAGCTCTCAGAGAGCTCTTCCCAGACAGAAAAGCTTCCCTAGATCAAGAGCTGCTGCCTTTGGAGCAGAGGGGTTGGGCATGGGGGAGCCAGCTTGGTTTTACCCTTGCTCTGCTCTACACCAGATTGTGTGGGTGGTGCCTTCTTAGCCATGACCTGTTGCAGTGCAAAAGCACTTACATAAAATAGCTGCATCTCTGTCTTGATATTCTTCTCCTACACATTGTCCCCAGCTGGTTTAATTGCCCCTCTGTCATCACACACCTTCCCCTCCCTCAAATCTGTTTTGAGCCACACACTCCTACACAGCCCCTTGTGCTTTCCTCATCGCGATGCAGAAACTGCTCATCCTCCTCCTCCTCCTCAGTAAGAGTTAAGTAACTTCCTAGGGAGAAGGGAGGAGTGACACTTATTAACTTCTGGGATCAGCCTGATAAATGATCAGCTAACCAGGATAAAGTTTGTTACCTCATCCTGGCACACAACTCTGTGTCAGTAGTACAAGGAGAAGCCTTCTTCACCTCAGTTGGGAATGGATCCCACCTTCCCTTGGAATCTCAGGAAGGTGATAATCTCAGGGTTTTTGGGAAATTTTGCTCATCGCTTGGTGTACAGCCATTAACACTCAAATTTCTGCTGTTAAATTTCTTCCCCACCCCATCACACTCACTGACGATTCCCACTGTACTTCAGGTTAAAATTTGCAAATTAAACACTGTGAATGATCCCTCATGCTCAAATCCCAGTCCCAGAGCATCCAACACCCCTCCCCTGGTCCAAACCAGTTCTCTGAGAGTTTTACCTCAATTTCTGCAAAGCACTGGCCTGCAAACACGTGTCCCCCATCCTCCACCACATACTGGATCAGCTTCCCTGCGGAGGGGGAGCGCAGGATGGAGGGATCGTTCTCCTTCTCAAACACACAGGTCTTGTTCCCAATGGTGATGCGGTACCTGGGGGACAGCAGGACACATCAGCACGACAGAATTCCCTGGGGAGGGACAGAATTCCCTGGGGAAAGGTGTGGGAAAGAGAAAATCCACTCTGCCTTTCCCTGTTCTACTTCGAAACAAAACTACGGGAAAACACCTCAGCCAACAGAAAGGTGGAGACTCCAACCTAGAGAGCTGCCCAAATTCCCTGTCCTCCTGAGCAGATCCATTACTTTTCCCAGAAGATAACACAGCAGAGGGGCAGAGTTCACATTCCAGATCTGGGGATGCCCTTTGCTGCCCTTACTGCTCTGATCCTTGCAGGGAATTTTGAGGGCATGCACTGAAACTTGTCTTTATTTCTGAAGCAGCCGTGGAATTACAAGAATTTTAAAGATTTTCAGGTTCTGGTTTTTTTTGGCTTTTATAATCTCAAAAGTCACTTTTAAGGACAAAGCAGAGGAATATGGACTCCACTTGGTGCACAGCCAGATCCTTCTTCTAACAGAAGCCAAGATCTGCTCTGTCTCAAAACTCACCCACAGCGCACCCAGTAAACTCCTCCTAGGAGAGAGCTCCCCTCCCAGCTGACCTTTTGGGAAGCATGAAGTCACAAATACGCTTCATTTTGGCTGTGCAAATGCTAAAGATGGAGCTGCAGAGGTTGCTACCTGTCCACTTCCTCCTTCATGTAGGTGGTGTAGCTGCTGCCGTCGTAGGAGAGCAGCAGCCCGCCGTCGCTCAGGCGGTGCACGTCCACCTCCACGCAGGAGCTGTTCATGATCACCACGTAGCAGTTGGGAGACTGCCTGGTCACCTGCCAAGCCACAAGGGTGGGAATTACCCAGGGAACTGAGCACAGCACTGAGGGTCTTGCCAGCCACAACACAGAGTTTTCCAAGTGCTGCGATAGCGGGAATTGATGAAGAGGAACGGAGGGGTTTGACGTTGTGTGAAAAAATTGGGGTCACACAGGCAAGCAAGCAAGCTGAGCAGAGGGATGGAGCAGCTCAGGGCTGAGAGAACTGGGATTGTTCAGCCTGGAGAACAGAAATTCTGGGGAGGTTTAAATGTGGCCTTCCAGAAGCCCACAGGAAAAATGAAGAGAGGCTTTTTACAAGGGCCAACCCAAACCAGTCTGGGATTCTGTGACACAGCAGCCAAGAGATGCCAGGACTAGTGCTGTCCATGAATGCTGATTTAATCCTCTCACACTTCTGCACTGAAGGTTGAGGTTTGATTGTGCAATCACAATTTGCTCACCCTTATCTCCTTACAAGGCACAGTTGTGCACTTACACTGCATAATGGAGATAATCTGGGGGGGAAAATGAGAGATTGTCCCACAGGGAAAGCAACAAGTGCTCTCCCTGAGAAGGGGATCCTATCCCAGTCTCTGCCCCAGAGCTGCTATTTGAAGCTGGGTAAATCCTTCAAAGAACACTTCAGCTGCTGCTCAATGCTTCTATTCCTCACCAAAGACAAATCCAGGGAGGTGCAAATTCTCACTGCTGCAAAAACCAGCCTATGGTCTTGCCATTAAAAACTTCACCAACACAAATTTGCCCCAGTAAGCTAAAGAGGATTGCACAGGCAACCTTAAGTCTAATATTTCCTAACTTTCACATGTTTGTTTGGTTTTGCAACATGGGGCTTTTGCATGCAGCAAAAAAAGCAACACCATGGGGAGAAATTGCTGCAAATTCTGTCACGTTGGTGTGTCAAAACCCCAGCAGAGCAGACCTACACATTCAGAAAAATCAGCTGGAAGTTTTGCTCAACCAAAACAAAACTACTTTGTAGTAGTTTTTGCCTGTAACAAAGCAAATTTCACCCTGCTCAGAGCAAGAGGCTGAAATGTTTACAGACATTGCAATGGGGCCATGCGAGGGGTGTTGCCCTGCTGATTTCTTCACCCACTAAAGCAGAGAAAATCAGCCCTGCTCAGACAGAACTCCCTGCACAGATCTGTGCAAAGGGGAGGCCAGAGCAGCACAGGGGGCCATGTGCAGCCCAGGCAGGGGGTGGCTCCCACTCTGTACCTTCAGCACGTATTTCCGTCCCTCGTAGATGAGCTCCACGTCCACCGTGTTGAGCAGAGTGTGAGCAGGGAGGACTTGGCCCCTGGAAAGGGAAGGACAAAACAAAACTGATCTTCCACAAGCCACCAAAGGACTACCAGGGGTCCAAAGAGCTTCAGAGACGCATGCAAGGCTTTAGGAAACACTGCCAGAGAGATGGGAGTAGGTTTTTATAGAGCCTCTTCTTAGGAGAGACACGAATCAGTTTGACCAAGTCAAACCAAGTCCCTCCAGCCACACAGGGCAGCTTTGCTCTCCTTTCCATCCACTCCTGGGTGATTCCAGACTCCCTAATGCTGCCCTAGCAGCACACAGAGCAAGAACTCCATGTTTCTGAGCCATTTCCTGGAGCTCCTGCTAGAAACCAAAGCAATCTGTGCAGCCAGCAGGGGATGTTTGCAGATGCAGATACCCGCCAGTTTTCCCAGCAGATAAAGAGCTCCCTGGGGCCAGGCAGCAGGCAGCAGATAACAGCCCCTGAGCATTGCTGGGCTGCATTGAACAGAACCTGCAGAGCAGCAGGGATTCCTGGAGAGCAGCTTGGCCTCTCACCTTTCCAGGGAGTGCAGGAAGTTGGAGACGCTGTTTCGGAAGCTCACGTCAGCCACGTGCAGGGCCCCACACACCACGCCCAGCATGGTGTCAGGCCTCTCAGCCTAAAAAAGGGACAGCCACAGTCACACCTCCCCCAGCCTCAGCCCAGGCTCAACACACAGCTACAAGAATCAGCAGCCTCAGCTCCATTTCTGGTTCACGGCCAACACTCTAAAATCAAGTCAGTGTGGCAGCCATGTGAACCCTACACAGAAGCCATTATTTCTGTAGCCCTTTAAAACTACATTTTCCTCTGCCTGGATCACATCTTGAGGTTCCAACAACACTTCCACTGTCATCTGTCCCAGATTCCAAACATAACATTGTCTCAATGCTTTTCTGGACAACTTTAAAACCAACTTTCCCCAACAGGGACGACTAGGATTCCGATATATGTAGGAAGCAATGCCACTGAAAATATTTATTCATCAAGTGGACAGTGACCATTCCTACACCCTTTAGCAGCAGCAGGCCCCACCCCTGCCCCTGCCAGGTGTGTCCCTGCAGGGGAAGCAGCTCACCTGCACTTTCTCGGCGATGAGCCGGTCCAGCCAGCCCGTGTCGATGCGGTTCTGCTGGAAGCTCTCTGTCTCCAGCAGCTTGATCAGGTATTCCACAGTGGTCCTGAAGTCCCCTCGGATGGACAGCTCCTTCAGAGCCACCACCATGTTCCTGAAAGGGGAAAGAAGCCCTGTTATCTATCCCATCCTAATGGCAGCTGCAGACAGAAAAGCACCTGAAGGTCAGAGCAGAGGAGCGCGGGCACTGGATGGAGCAGGGTCCTGAAGGGATGGTTGGGAATGGGAGAATACTGATTTCCCTGCTGAAGGGATGGTTGGGAATGGGAGAATGCTGATTTCCCTGCTGCTGGTGTGAAGAGCAGCTCAGTGAAATCAGGAATTTCCCCTGCTATCATCACCGAGGGCCCTACCACATGTCAGGGGTGTACAACAGACAGACAGACAGACAGATGTGGTGTCCACCCCACCCAGAGTGGAACTGGGAAAGGCTCTGAATGAGAAACGTGGATGACAGGTCAGACAGGTCTGCCTGAGGACCAGGTGCTTTAAAATCCCACACCACAGAGGACACTCCATGGTCAGTCAGGTTAGCAGTGTTTTCCTGTTAGAAGCCTTCACCTGGATGCTTTAAAGAGAGATTTTCACCCTGTGGTGGCTGTGTCACAGCCCAGCAGCAGGTATACAAGGCAGGGATGAAACAGAAAGGAAGAAAAAGAAAGAAAATTAAGCAAAAAGTGTAGAAATGTAGGTGCAACATAGTGGAATTGCAAAGCAAGACAGGATGAGTAGCCTGGCCACAAAATTGAAAACAAGACAAAGACAGGGAAATTGCTCTTGAAACTCCCAGAAGTAAGGAGCCTTGTTTTCCCTGGATCAGAGAGGACCAAGCCAAGCAATGTCCAAGGCCCCCCCCATCACTTACGAGATGGCTTCCTCACGGTTCTCCCCCCAGGAGAAGCAGTGACCAAACTGGGAATCAGCAAACTCGTGGAGCCCTCCTGCAGCAGCCACGCTGAAATAGCCCCAGACATTCTTATTGCTGCGGAAATTCAGCTCCTGGACTGTGCCAGAGCTGGGCTTGAACCCCTGCAAAGACACACAGACACTCAGACATTGCTCTGTGCCCTCAAGAAAAGGTGAATAACCCAGAATGAGGGCTCTGAGAACAGCCCTTTGTGCTGCAATGTGGTGTAACAAGTGCAGGCTGTGTCTAACGGAGTCTAAGAGAGGTAAGGGAAGAATGTGTTAAATTTGCTGCCAAAATGTTGAGCAGCAGCAGGGAGAGGCCCTGGGAAGGCCAGGGTGAGCAGCAGGGCCAGAGGGGAGGCCTCACCTCGTCAGGGTTCTCGCTGGTGATGCGGGCAGCGATGACGTGCCCACGAGGGCTGGGCACGTGGGCCGAGTTCTCAAAGTCAATGGTTGTGTCCCCCCAGGGGGAAACTCCATACATCACCCTGATGTCCTTGATCCTGTGCAGGGGGATCCCCATGGCAATCTGAGGAGGAAAACATAAATAAACAAACAAGCCCCACCACTGAGTTTGTCTCCTCACACAGGCAAGCACTCACACTTCCCAGGACAGCTCAGCTCAGTGCAATATCCACCTTAAGCCCTCCAGCCAGCATTTTCCATTGACTGATTAAAAGGCTCCAGGGAAAGCTGGCAGTGCCAGGTCAGCTGAGGATGGGCATGCATTAGGCCTGGTAAAAATATACTGAGGTCCCAGTGAGGCAGAAGGGCCCTAATTAGTTATAGGAAACTGTGGAATTTTGCAATTATAAACTGTGGGGAGAGTAACCTGCAGAACCAGCTGCTGGCTGCATCCTTATGGAGCAAAATCCCATTTTCCCTGTTTATTAGTTTAGATACAGTTTAAAAAAGAAGTAGAAAATCACACAGAGCCTTACTGAGGGGTGAGGGCACTGTGGCATCCACCCACTGCTAGAAAGCCGGGGGGACACACAAGGGGCTGACAAGCCACAGCACACCAACAACTGCTCTCTACAGGATCTCTGAGGGATCCCCTGGTGCCTTTGGGCAGCATCAAACAACTGCTGAAAGGTGGGAAATTCCATGTGTGTGCTCACCTGGAGCTGTGCTGCTGGCAGGTTGACATCTGCCACCATCTCAGTGCAGGGATGCTCCACCTGCAGGCGTGGGTTCAGCTCCAGGAAGTAGAAGCTGCCATCCTGGCTGTACAGGTACTCCACAGTGCCTGCACTCACATAGCCCACCATCTTGGCAAGCTTCACTGCACACTGGGACACACAAAACAAGAATATTGCACTGCCAGTCACACTAAACAAGAATATTGCATTGCCAGTCACCCCTGCTCGCTCTGTTCACCCAGCACACCCACTCCAGATTTCTGCTGCCATTCTGAAACACCCCAACACTTGTAACAGGCCCAAGAGAAAAGCCAGTGGAGTTTTGATTTCTGACTTATTTCATCTACAATTCACAGAAGGCAGAGCTTGAAGCAAATATTTGCAACACCCAACATCAGGCAATTCCTGCAACTCCTGAAACTTGTTTTTAATATGGTAACACATTTAAAACACACTTCTCTCCCTTTTTTTTTGGGGGGGGGCATTTATCCTTGAAAGGAGCTGTTGGTGAGACTTAGTGTGGAAATGTGAGGGGCTGCCCACAGCAAGCAGGTGGAGACACACAACTCTGCATTGCTCCTTTACAACACTCACCAATGCAAAACTTAACACATTTAAAACACACTTCCCTCCCCTTTTTTGGGGGGGCATTTATCTTTGAAATGAGCTGTTGGTGTTGGAGATTTAGTGTGGAAGACTGGAGATTTAGCTGTTGGTGAGATTTAGTGTGGAAATGTGAGTGGCTGCCCACACCAAGCAGGTGGAGACACAAAGCCCTGCATCGCTCCTTTCAAACACTCAACAATGCACAACTCCAGGTGATGTACAACAAAAACACCAAGTCCTGGCAGGGCAGGGCAAGCTGCAGAGCCCCTCTCACCTGCTCCATGTGCTCAAACACTGCCGAGGTGGCAATGGAGGCTGGGGCCTCCTCGATGATCTTCTGGTGGCGGCGCTGCACGGAGCAGTCGCGGCCGAAGAGCGAGATGGCGTTGCCGTACTGGTCTGCCAGGATCTGCACCTCCAGGTGCCTGGACTGCTTGGCCAGCCTCATCACAAAGATGGGGGAGCCTGGCACCTCTGTTTGAACCTGCAGCAGGGGCAGAGAGAGGCAGAGCACCCCGTGTGAGAGGCGCCCTCAGTGCTGGGGTCTCACAGAGATCCGAGCCCAGGGGAGTGGGAGCATCACCTGTCTGAACAGGTTGGGGAAGTCATCTGCATTGTTCACTTTCCTGATCCCTTTTCCTCCTCCTCCTTCAGAGGCCTTGATCATGACAGGGTAGCCAACCTCCTCAGCAGCCTGGCAAGAGGAGCAGAACAGCAGGGTAAGGACAAAAAGGCAGCAGAATCCAGTGAAAAGATCATTATTTCCTTATTTCCCTTCTGATTCACATCCACATCTGACTATTTAGCGACCAATGGCATAGAAACCAAACATCCCATTGGCAAGAGTGTCTGTAGCTGGAAAAATCAGCAGGGATTTTGTGATTACAGAGAACTCTGACCTCTGCAAGTGATCACAAAATCTTTTGTCAGTGCTTCAATGCCATTAAATCTATGAATTCACAGAAAAGCTTTTGAGTAATACAGAAAATCATTTAACATGAAAACCCTGGGTAACATGAAAACCCCCAGGGCCATGCTGGGAGCCCCAGACCCACCTGTAGAGCCCCCAGAGCCACCCTGGAGCCCCCAGACCCACCCTGAGGCCATCATCAGCGTCCCTGACGTAGCCCTTCTCGTAGAGCTCCTGGGGAACGCTCAGGATGCGCTTCTGGAGGTCGTTCTCCTGCCAGTCCACTCGCAGCCCTGGAGCACAAAGTGACTTAAAACCAGACCACAAACTGACAAAGTCAGACTGGAGTCTGTATTTCCAGCTGAAGTCTGATAAAGCCCCTCTAAATGAACCCATTCATCTCTTCTGTCTATCCAATAATTCACAGGGGTGAATTCCAAACCCCAGGGGCAAAGGAACCCCCTGAGCTGGTCTAGGCACAGTTAAATGTGCACAATCTACACAAATTACCACCTTTAAACACAAGAAATGTCCTCAGCACCCTCTGAGCTCCCTGTGCTGCCAGGCTGTGAGGAGCCACTGCAGGACACAAGTGACAGTCACAGTGCTGAGCAAGGGCTGGCAGCCCTCAGAAAAGGAGAGTGCAGAGTGCAAACAGACACTGCTGATCTCTGGGGAGCAAGGGCTTTTATCCAATCCATCACATCCTCCTCCATTTATCTGTGAGAAGAACGTTGTTATTTACAGGGCTTTGGAGCTGCAGGGAATTCCATGGCAGCAGAGCATGGGCTCCAAAACTGCACAGGATCATGGGGGGCTTTGGGTTGGAAGGGACTTCAAGGATCATCCTGTTCCAGGGCAGGGACACCTTCCATCAGACCAGGGTGTAGCAGGTGAGCCTGTGAGCATCAGCTGCACTCCAGGAAAGAACCTCTTCCATGTTTGCTCAGTTCTCCTCCCCGCCCTCCTGCATGCTGCCAGCCTCTCCCACCACCCCAGGCTCATCCCACCCCCAATGTCATTGGTGTTCTGGGCAAACAGCACAAATGGGAAACCCTGAACAGATGGAACATCTCCTGGAACACACTTGTGAGCACAGAGCTTCTTAAAAATTGGACATGCTGGAGGGAAAGAAGATCAGGATGCTCTTGACAAACACAGGACAATTTCCCTCTTACCACTGCCACTCCAGGGAAGAGTTGGGATGCCAGCAGTCTGAGCCACGATGGAAGAGGCAATTTTATCTCCTAAGGCCCACATGGCTTGGCTGGGAGGACCTGCAGAGAGCAAAGACCATGCATGAGAGAGACACAGGGGGTTCAGACATTAGGGCAGGTCCAGAAATCTGATTTAGGAAAAACCCCACTCCTCCCATAAAACTGAGCCCTCTCCAAAATGAGAACAGGGACAATCTGCTTTAACAGGAATATTTTCTGATTTTTTACCTCTACATTAAAGG
This sequence comes from Zonotrichia leucophrys gambelii, assembly GCF_028769735.1. Lineage (NCBI taxonomy): Eukaryota > Metazoa > Chordata > Aves > Passeriformes > Passerellidae > Zonotrichia > Zonotrichia leucophrys. The sequence continues at coordinate 10,274,628 of NC_088188.1, forward strand.
ATGTTTGAGAAAACTTTCCCCTTCTTCCATACAAGAACTGCTGTAAAGAACATTTCATCCATCCTGCACTGCAGACAATTCCTCATGGCTCTCTCTTGGGCTCAGGGTTTCTATTCCCCTAAACCTTCCCACCTCCAAACAAAGCCTAGACACCAGAAGAGCAGTCCATCTCCTCACCCATGAATGCAATCCCGTTTTTGTGCAGAAGTTCTGGCAGTTTGGGGTTCTCTGATGCATGGCCCCAGCCAGCCCACACAGCCTGCAGGAGAAAACAAACAATTTGCTCTTTGTCTGAATGCAACAAGCAAGTGAGCAGAAACAGACACATGCAAACACTCCAAGCCTTTCTCTTCCTCATGGAAAACAGCCTCAGAACAGCCTCTGAGCTGCAGGGTGTGCTGAATTTAAAGGGTGGCTTGCACCTTGCAGGCAAGTGCAAGCAGGCTCAGGAGGAGCTGGGTGAGGAAGATGTGGGTGAGGAGGATCTGAGGAAGATCTGGGTGCAGGAAAGTGCTGCAGGGATCTCCTCCTCCTGCAGATATTCCTACTGGGACAGCCCTGCACTGTCCCACGGCTGCCTTTGGGTGCCCATCTGGTTTGGAATTCCAGTTTCTCTGTCCTGCCTTGCTCCTGAAGGACAGGAGACAGCTCAGGGTCTGTGGCACCTCTCACCTGCACTGGGATCCTCTTGGCAATGTCCAGGATGAGCTCCACGTTTGCATAGTTGTTGTTGTTGGGTCCTCCTGGCACGGGCACGTAGTGATCTGCCATTTTAATGTACTCTGCAAACACAGGGGTACATCAGGCTGCAAATCTAACAGCACGCAAAAATCCCGCTTTTTTAGAGCAGGACTCACTCCAAACTCCTGCTTTACTCACTCTAAAATCCATCTTTTTTAGAGCAGAACTAACTCTAAAATCCTGCTTTTTTAGAGCAGGACTCACTCCAAACTCCTGGTTTTTTGGAGCAGGACTCACTCTCAAATCCTGCTTTTTTCCAGGCTGAGCCCTCCCAGGGCCAGGAGGAGGCTGTGACCCTGCCCAGCTCACCTGCATTGGCTTTGAGGTCCTCAGGGGTGACCATGACCACGAACCTGATGGCCCTCTCGTTCCTGAACATCTCGTAGGACCAGCGGCGGATGGACCTCATGCACTTCACTGCTGCAATGCCATTGTTGGCTATCAGCACCTGGGGGCATCAGAAGCTGGCATCAAACAGAGTCTAAATAGCACAGAATTTATATTTATATAGTTATTCATATTTATATAGTTATATATTTTATATTTATATAAAATATATATTATATATTTATAATATAGTATTATTTATATATTATAAATATACATTATTATATATTTTATATTAATATATTTTATGTTTATATACATGGCACAAAATTTATATTTATGTATTTATTCATATTTATAATTTTGTATATTTATATAATATATAAATCATATATTTATTATATAATATTATTTATACATTATAAATACACATTATTATATATTTTATATTTGTATCTTTTATGTTTATATAAATAGCACAAAATATATTTTTGCATATTTATATTTACAGGTTTATATTTATATATTTTCTATTTATATATTTATATTTATATGTTAACAATCATTAAAGAAGTTTTTTCCCCACACAGATTTATTGCCCAGTTTGGGGCTGTGCAGTTTTTTAGCCAGCATCCTGCTCATGGCCCATCTGTCAGTTCAGAGAGCAGCTCTTGTTTCACCATAAAATTTTAATGTGTTATGCCTTGGTTGGATTAAACAGCAGAAGAACTGAAATCAAATTATTAAGCATTTTTAAATACATTTCTTAATGTTTTTCCCGTCTACTTGTTTTTTCTGTCTATAAATCCTTCTGTACCAGCACAAGTGCTCTGGCTCACTCACATCTTTTTTCTTATTACTCTAAACTAAAATAATCAGATGTTTGTTTATCACAGAGAAAACGGAAACCCAATGATTCCAGGCAGAAGCACAACTTCCAAGCTCAGAAACATCAGTGCTTTGATACCTGCAATGTACAGCCTCAGAGAGAGACAAGGCAGAGCTGCAGAGAGGAGCTGGGATATCTGGAACAGGACAGGGAATTACCTTCTCAATAACTTTATTGCCTCCAAAGCGAGTCACAAACTCTGCTGGAGAAGCCACGGTGAAATCCCGCTGCACATCCACCTTCTTCCTGTCCCGGCCCTGCTTGACAAGGTGCAAACCAGACATGCTGGGCCTGGGGAGAGGGACAGACACAAACAGCCTGTCAGGACAGCTGGACACCAGCAAAACAAGGTGTGTGAGTAACGGGAAGGTTCTCTTTGGCCACACTCCCCAGTCAGACAAGCAGAATCTCTCCTTTCCTTCAGGGCATGGTGCTCTGTTTTGCAGGGATAACTCCTTTTAAACTACTTTTCAGTCATTTCCAAAAGTTTCAGGTTGCCTGGAAAAATCCCAGCTATGCCAAAATACAAATAGGTAAAATTACTTTTGCTGTGTGTAGCTGTCCAACACAGAACAATGCTCCACCAGATTGCTTTCAATCCATCCAGAGAAGCTGGAAACAACAGTGATTTCTGGCTTTGGTAAAACAAGCTGCAAAGATCAGGCTCTGTAGGGAAATCCTCTTGGAAAGCACAGCAAATTTATCTCCAGGTGCAAATGAGAGACTCAGACTGGCTATGGAAATCATCTTCCAGGAGTTCCCCACTAGCCAGTCTTGAATATCTTCCTCAAAAGCTCTGGAAGCCAGAGGACAAATTAATCACATTACTCCTACTCCAAGCACAGAAAGCCAATTTTGTGCCTGCCAAGCCCAGCCCCGTGCCCTGCCACAGCTCCTGTGTGTGGGAATGGCACAGCCACCTCCCCTCCTCCTGCTCCGGCTCCCACAGCAGCACCACAGGCACAGATCCCCTCTGGCTCTGCTCTGCCAGGGCTCACAAAGCTCAGTCTGTGAGAGGAAATTCCAGGGGAGAGCACAGAGCTGCTCCTCACACCCAGTGTCTGCCCTGGTGCAGCACGACTGGAAATCAGGGAATTCATGGGACACTTTGCACGTCACAGGCACTGAAGCTTCACCTCCCTGCTCAGCCCACAGATCACTTGTTTTTACTGTGATTTCCCCAAGTTTTCCTCCCCAGGAGCATAAGGAAGCCCTTCCCCTGCCCCTGGCAGCAGCAATGACCCTTCTGAAGGATTGGGAAGCTCAGCTCAGAATGAGCAATTCAGAATCCTCAGGAATGAGGGATTGGGATGAGGATCTCAGCACAGAATGAGCAATTCAGAATCCTCAGGAATGAGGGATTGGGATGAGGATCTCAGCTCAGAATGAGGAATTCAGAATCCTCAGGAATAAGGATTGGGAAAGAGGATCTCAGCTCAGAACGAGGAATTCAGAATCCTCAGGAATGGGGATTGGGAAGGAGGATCTCAGCACAGAATGAGGAATTCAGAACCCTCAGGAATGAGGGATTGGGAAGGAGGATCTCAGCTCAGAATGAGGAATTCAGAATCCTCAGGAATGGGGATTGGGATGAGGATCTCAGCTCAGAATGAGGAATTCAGAATCCTCAGGAATGGGGATTGGGATGAGGATCTCAGCTCAGAATGATGAATTCAGAATCCTCAGGAATGGGGTTTGGGATGAGGAGCTCAGCACAGAATGAGCAATTCAGAACCCTCAGGAATGGGGATTGGGATGAGGATCTCAGCACAGAATGAGCAATTCAGAATCCTCAGGAATGAGGGATTGGGATGAGGATCTCAGCTCAGAACGAGGAATTCAGAATCCTCAGGAATGGGGATTGGGAAGGAGGATCTCAGCACAGAATGAGGAATTCAGAACCCTCAGGAATGGGGATTGGGATGAGGATCTCAGCTCAGAATGAGGAATTCAGAACCCTCAGGAATGAGGATCTCAGCTCAGAGCTCTGGGAAGCCCCAGCAGCACCAAGGGTCACTGCAGATCTGTGCCCAGGAGCTCTCTGGATGGAACCTCTGCCCTAATCAGCTGCTCCATTGAGCAATTCCCCTGGGAATGGCCTGGGATGCAGGGAGAGCAGCTGGGGGAGGGCACAAGGGGAAAAGCAGCAGCAGGAGAAGCCAAGGCACAGGTTTGCTTCTGCCACCACAGCCACCAAGGCCAGGGAGCCCCAGAGCTGCTGCTGGAGCATCCCTGCTGGAGGGAGCTGCTGCTCCAGGGGCCTGGCCACAGCCTGACAGGGAATTCCTCCTCACATTCCCTCAGAAAGCCCTTATGGCCATGAAGCTTTCCCCATATAGAGCACAGAGCCTCCTCAGCACCTCACCAGGAGCACAGGACACCCCAGAGCAAGGCTGTCCCTGCCAGTGACACCCTGGGACCTGTGCTAGGTCACAACAACCCCATCCACTCGAGTGTCTTATCTCAGAGAGGAGCTGAGAGCCAGAGAAAGGCACAGAACAAGCTCTGTGTGCACAGGTTCAGCCCCTGGTACTTTCCCTTCTTCCACCCAGCTGCACTTCCAGACATTGCCACCAACCTCAGAGCTGTCCCCAAAAGTTCTCACACTGCTGTGAACTCAGCCTGGGAATGCAAGGGCAGGAGAAACAGGCAAGAAAGAGAGCAAAGGTGCAGTTAAGGTTGAATTTCTACTAAATGGATGCATTTAGGGGGTCAGAGTCTTCCTGGCAAGGAAGGAGCACAGTCCAAGGAGCCAGAGAGGTTCATGCATTACAGGGTTACTGAGAGCAGTCTCAACAAAAACAAGATCAAAATGCCAAGGTGAGGATTTGTGAACATGTTTAAATATGAACTGTCCCACCAAGAAATTACCACACACAAAGATACTGCTCCAGGCAAAATGTCAACAGAGCCTGAGGTTCATAACTCAGGATGCAACAAACATTTGGACATAAACAACTACAGTTTGATTTGTGAGCATGCCAAGAACACCAAGTTTATTTATCAATAATCACAGGCTGCACACTGTAATCAAAACAAAAGAGTTGGGGTTTTTTGCAGGATAAGATGAGGTAGAAGCTGGACAGGAAGGAAGAAAGTATGGATCTTTCAAAACAAAACAGAATAAATGCTGAGTTAGTGACTGTCATCCCTATTAATCACCTGCTCACAACTGCCACGTTTTGTGGTGGACAAATTCTCAAAATGCTTTTCTCCCCTTTATTTGTATATATGTAACATACCTTTATGTTTGTGTATATACCTCTATATGTGTACAGATAACACAAGTATATTTATAAAACATACATCTATATAACTAATGTAAGTGTATTTTTGTGTATGTTATACACCTCTATATTTATATGCAAATCACCTCCACAGTTGTAAATATCTAAAGTTTACCTTTATATTTCTGAAATATGAAATATACCAGTGCACAGCCCTGTGCATTTCACTCCCAGCACTGAAATCCAGAGGCTCCTGTGAGGAGATCTCTGAGAAAGTCCCTGTGTAATTTAGCCCCAGACAATGCTGAAATCAATTTAAATATGAACGAGGACACAGGGGTAGAACTTGTGCAGAACCTCTAACTTGAGCATCCCTGATCCCCCAGCTGAGCTGTGCCCTGGCACCTCTGTCACAGGCTGCATGCACGGAGAGCCCAGGGGATAAAATGAACACCAGAACTCAGAGAGCATCCCCAGCACAGGGGCTGTGCCAGAGTTCCAGAGGATAAAATGAACACCAGGAGCTCAGAGAGCACCTCCAGCACAGAGCCCAGGGGATGTTCCAGAGGATAAAATGAATACCAGGAGCTCAGAGAGCATCCCAAGCCCAAGGGCTTTTCCAGGGGATAAAATGAACACCAGGAGCTCTGAGAGCACCTCCAGCACAGAGCCCAGGGGATGTTCCAGAGGATAAAATGAATACCAGGAGCTCAGAGAGCATCCCAAGCCCAAGGGCTTTTCCAGAGTTCCAGAGGATGAAATGAATACCAGGAGCTCAGAGAGCATCCTGAGCCCAGAGCCCAGGGGTTCTATCAGAGTTCCACAGGATAAAATGAACACCAGGAGCTCAGAGAGCATCCCCAGCCCAGGGGCTGTGCCAGAGTTCCAGAGGATGAAATGAACACCAGGAGCTCAGAGAGCATCCCCAGCACAGAGCCCAGGGGTTCTATCAGAGTTCCAGAGGATGAAATGAACACCAGGAGCTCAGAGAGCATCCCCAGCACAGAGCCAGGCAGGGGAGGCAGGCAGATCAGCGATCCTTACCTCTGCAGCATGTGGTACCTCATCTCCTGACTCTGCTCTGCAGAATCCTCCATGCTGAGTGCGTGAGGAATCACCGAGCTGGGGCTGCTCGCAGCTCCTCCCTGCAGCCCTGCAGCTCACGGAGACGCTGCCAGGAGCCTCCCCGGGCTTCTCCTGCGAGCAGGGCCCATCCCGGGTGCCCCAAGCCCGTCAGCTGTGCGCGGCCGCCCCGGCCGTGCCGCCCTCGCGGTGACAGTGACACAGTGGCGGTGACGCAGCACAGGGACCGGCCTCCGTCCGTCCCTCCTTCCCTCCCTCCTGCCGTCAGCGGAGCAGCTGATCGGGGCAGGGACAGCCCGGCCGCCGTTACGCAACGAGCAGCGAGTAACGGAATGAGCAACGTAATAGTGATGAGCCCCACCGCGGCTGCTCCGGGCACCGGGGCTGGGGAGATCCCGGACCGGGGCAGCACCGGCAACGGGCGGCACTCCACCCACGGGAGGGATGCAGTGCCCACGGGAGGAAGAGGAAGGGATGCAGCGCCCAAGAGAGGGATGCAGCAGCACCCACGGGAGGGGAGGATGCAGCAGCACCCAAGGGAAGGATGCAGGAGCACCAACAGGGAGGAGGATGCAGCAGCACCCAGGAGGATGCAGCACCCATGGGGAGGGAGGGATGCAGCACCCACGGGAAGGATGCAGCAGCACCCACGGGAGGAAGGGATGTGTCATGGTTTGAGCCTGGCACAGAGCCAGTGCTCCTATGAAAATGCTTCACTCTGGTGTCTGCTGTGAGATGTGACTAGGAATAAGCAAAACAGGCTTTAATTTAAACATAAATAACACTTTATTACCTAAAACTACAGGAAAAAATAGGAAAGACTATAAGGAAAAGAAAAAAAAAAAAAAAAAAATTGAAAACTTTACAAAAACTACTTTTCCTCCTCTCTACTCTTTGACTTTCTCAATCCAATACATTCTCTCAAAACAACTGCTCAGCCTTGGCCCCACACGTTAGTATACTCAAACTGCAGTTCATGAAGAGGAAACGGAGTCTTTCTTGTTCTATAGGCTTCTCGTGGAGACACACTGAGACTCTCGTGTGCTTCTCTGTCACTCCGGCACCGCCCGGAAAGTCTATTTGCCGCTTGTGACACGTTCCTTCCATGCTCAGTGCTCTCACCACTGAGACATGGCTAGAGCTGCTTTTAGGGTGGTCTTTCAAGGATGCCTTGTCTTACTCTAAAAAGGCACAGTCTCTGCTTTTGGGACAACTGTCCCCTCCATATATTTCCAACCCCCTGGGGCCGGGGGGTCCTCACAAATGAACCCTCTTGGGTTTGAGGCACTGCCTCCCCCTAAATGCAGTCTGTGTCACAGGAACAACTGAGTCTATGGCTACAAGAAAAGTCTAGCTAAAAGGCCACTCCAAATCATCTCTCCCCATCTAATCATCTCTACAATCTCCGGGCTAAAGTCTTATCTCATTTCATCTCTCATCTCCCTTCTTATTCAGCTTCGAGGAGGATTAGCATTTTCGCAAGGCCCCAATCATGCAAGAAAGGGTTAAAAGTTTTCAGTCTCTGTCTGTCCTGGGAGATGATACTCCCACACATGCTGCTGCTGCGGCCGGCCGGGCTCTCTCTCTCTCTCTCCTTTCTCTTCCTGGCGGGCTGCCATCACATTCGGTGCCGCCGGCTCTCTCTCTCTCCGGGGGGGGGGGGGGGGGGGGGGGGGGGGGGAAAGGGGCTGGCTGCCCGATATCTCTTGGGGCTCTTCCACCCTTCCATCCTCGAAGCCCCCTCTGTCCAGGCTCTGGCCCCAGGCCTCACCGCATGGCTGTCCCCTCCCCCGCCCAGCAGCAGCGGGCCGGGCGGGGGAGAGAGATCTGACTTCCTCGCCCGACGAGTCTCAAAGAGGAAATGCCAGGGCAGTGCCCTGCTTTTAACCCCTGTGTATTCTCAGAGGTGTGTCTAAACCCCACTGGCTACACCAGGTGTCAGTATGAAACTCAAAACCTTCATTGGTTTGACCACAGCTTCTCAGAATTCTCAACTCCTTCCGGGTCAAACCATGACACTCTACTCTTCACCTCTGAGAATACACTTTCTAAAATTATCAACAAAATTACAAAACACTTCTATACAACAATACTTTAGATTCACTATGACTATTTATCTACTTTAACTTAGTACATGTTTTCTTTATTCTTCTTGGTCTCATCTCACAGCTTTACTTCATCATTCTCCCGTGATTCGATTCCCGGTCAGGGAACCAAAAAATGTCATGGTTTGAGCCTGGCACAGAGCCAGTGCTCCTATGAAAATGCTCCACTCTGGTGTCTGCTGTGAGATGTGACTAGGAATAAGCAAAACAGGCTCTAACTTAAACATAAATAACACTTTATTACTTAAAACTACAGGAAAAAATAGGAAAGACTATAAGGAAAAGAAAAAAGAAAAAAAAAAAAATTGAAAACTTTACAAAAACTACTTTTCCTCCTCTCTACTCTTTGACTTTCTTAATCTAATACATTCTCTCAAAACAACTGCTCAGCCTTGGTCTTACACGTTAGTATACTCAAACTGCAGTTCATGAAGAGGAAACGGAGTCTTTTTTGTTCTATAGGCTTCTCGTGGAGACACACTGAGACTTTCGTGTGCTTCTCTGTCACTCCGGCACCGCCCGGAAAGTCTATTTGCCGCTTGTGACATGTTCTTTCCATGCTCAGTGCTCTCACCACTGAGACATGGCTAGAGCTGCTTTTAGGGTGGTCTTTCAAGGATGCCTTGTCTCACTCTAAAAAGGCACAGTCTCTGCTTTTGGGACAACTGTCCCCCCCATATATTTCTAACCCCCTGGGGCCGGGGGGTCCTCACAAATGAACCCTCTTGGGTTTGAGGCACTGCCTCCCCTAAATGCAGTCTGTGTCACAGGAACAACTGAGTCTATGGCTACAAGAAAAGTCCAGCTAAAAGGCCACTCCAAATCATCTCTCCCCATCCAATCATCTCCACAATCTCCGGGCCAAAGTCTTATCTCATTTCATCTCTCATCTCCCTTCTTATTCAGCTTCGAAGAAGATTAGCATTTTCGCAAGGCCCCAATCATGCAAGAAAAAGTTAAAAATTTTCAGTTTCTGTCTGTCCTGAGAAGAAATGATACTCTCACACGTGCTGCTGCTGCGGCCAGCCGAGCTCTCTCTCTCTCTCCCTCTTTCTCTTCCTAGCTAGCTGCCATCACATTCAGTGCCGCCGGCTCTCTCTCTCTCCAGAAGAGAGAAGGAAGAAGAGGGGAGGGAGAAAAGAGCTGGCTGCCCGATATCTCAATGTCTCTTAGAGCTCTGCCACCTTTCCATCCTCGAAGCCCCCTCTGTCTAAGCCCCAGGCCTTACCGCATAGCTGGCCCCTCCCCCGCCCAGCAGCAGCAGGCCGGGCGGGGGAGAGAGATCTGACTTCCTCGCCCGACGAGTCCCAAAGAAGAAATGCCAGGGCAGTGCCCTGCTTTTAACCCTTGTGTATTCTCAGAAGTGTGTCTAAACCCCACTGGCTACACCAGGTGTCAGTATGAAACTCAAAACCTTCATTAGTTTAACCACAGCTTCCCAGAATTCCCAACTCTTCCGAGTCAAACCATGACAGGATGCAGCACCCACAGGGATGCAGCACCCACAGAGAGCAGATGCAGTGCCCAAGGGAGGGATGCTGAAGCACCCAGGAGGATGCAGCACCCACGGGAGAGGGGATGCAGCGCCCAAGAGAGGGATGCAGCAGCACCCACGGGAGGGAGGGAGGCAGCAGCACCCACGGGTGAACATCCGATGCAGCACCCACTGGGAACCCTGCCCGGGCGAGCACATCCCCAGCTGCTGCAGGCTCTGTGACCCCAGGGGTTCAGTGCATTTGTAGGATTGCAACAGCCTGGTTGTAACAGCCCTAGGCATTGCTTGAGCCCTAGAAATCTCAGAAATAGCCCAAACACTTATGCTCACAAAACAAACCCCTCTCTAAAACGTCTCCACATCTCTAGGGTGCTTTAACCCCTTAACCCACCATCTAAGCATAACTAACCTCCTCAACAGAGGACAAAACCTTGCCTCTCACCTAACTGACCTTTCCTGATACAAAACACTCGGCCCAAAAGGACCAGCCAACCTTCAACTACAGCAGGCAGTGTGGGGTTGTCAGCAGGGGCGGGGAGGGGACAGGGACGGCTCTGAGGGAATGCCAGAGGCAGCTGCTGCAGGCACACACACACAGTGTGACACAGCTCCTGCAGGGAAAGCCCTGGCTTGGACCTACAGGTCAAAACAAATCAAACCTGACTCAGCTCTGACATGAATTGAGCCTCAGGATTTCAGGAAATAGGATAGAATTAAATAATATAGGATAGAATTAAATAAAGCACAGAACAGAGCCAGCCCTCCCTGCACTGCCTGGCAGACAACTTCCCTTCCCTGCTAACACAGAATGCAGCATCAGCCCAGGCAGGTCTTTAGCCCAAAGCTAGAATATTTACAGAGCCCAAATGGGTACCAGCTGCCAGGATTCCTCCCAAATAACCCAGTGCCAACAGTTTGGCAGCAGTTCCTTTTTCCTAGCCACACACCTGGCTGTTCACCTGCCATGCCAGGTGCATTTGGAACAGCAGCATTCCCAGGACACACAGCCCAAATCACTGAGCTTCCCTGCAAGCCCAAAAGCAACACCCTGGCACTCAAACATCCACTGAATCCACATCAATCCAGACAAACAGCCAAGTTAAAATCAAATTAATATCCATACTCCAGTTCCTAGAAAGAACCAAAAGAGCTTTGCTTTTCCATCCTCATGAAGTGTAAAACTCCACATGTTCCCAGAGCAGCAGACAGCCCAAAGGCCTCCAGGTCAAGCCGTGGCACCAAGATAAAAGTGAATACCAACAACAGCAGAGAGCTGTGCAGCAGTGAGAGGAACTGGAGTCCTGGCAGGGAGCCCTGCAGTGCTCAGGTGTTGGACAGATCTGATCTGCACAACACCAGAATGGACCCTTTTACACAGCTGGGCCAGGGGGGTGTCTCACATTAAATTCACCACACTGAGATTGGTTATCTCTCAGGCAGGAGGATCAGATAAGTGAGCACGTGGCTGCCACACTGGGCTGTCCCAGCCAGGGAATCTCTGCACAATCTCCCAACAAATGAGTGAATTTAGAGAGGACACGTCTGTTAACTGAGGCTAAAGGGAATAAAATAAAACCAGAATAAGAACACAGCTTCAGAGAGGCAGGCAGAGCTATACAGTGTTTGTTCAGGGAGCAGAGCAGCTTGCAGGAAGGACGGAGCTGCAATTCCCATGTGCAACTCCCACCTTATCAGCACAACCAGGCACAGCCACGAGGCCAAACCACCTGTTCTTTCAACAGAGAGAGGAGGAAGTCACCTTTTCACTGCAGGTGGATGAAGTTCATGGCCTTAAGCTGAAGGAGGGCAGGCTCAGGTTGGAAATTAAGCAGAAATTGCTCCCTGTGAGGTTGGGGAGAGCTTGGCACAGGGTGCCCAGAAAAGCTGGGGCCATCCCTGGAAGCACCCACAGCCAGGCTGGGACAGAGGAAATGTCCCTTCCTCACAAATCTGCCCACACAGAAGCTCCAGCACAGGGAGGGCCAGAGGGGGAACCTTTTTTGAGGGTAGAGATGAAGGGGAAGCATGACCTGAAAGTTTCCCTGCGCACCTGTGATGTGCAAGCTAAACCAGGCAGGGAGATTCCTTTAGCTGAGGGGCTCAGACAGCACAAACCCAATTCTGTTTGTGCATACAAAGGTGCAGACAGTGGATATCGATCCTGAGCCTGCAGACAGCCTGCAACAGAAGGATTTCTCCATGCAGCAGAGGAGAAATCCCCTTGGAGCAGCCCCACAGCACATTTGTGCCTCCCTGCCCACAGCTGGCCCAAACCACAGCATCAATGCTCCTCAGTGCAGCTCCAGCCACAACCTGCTGGGCTGCAAAGGAATTTTTTCATTCACAAGAGGCTCAAAAGGATCTTTCATTGCACCCAGGGCTCTGTGCAGCCACTCTAAGCAGGCACCTTGTCCCACTGCCAGGCTGGGCACGCTCAGCCACTGCTGCCCAGGCTAAAATCGAGGCGTTTGGCCAAATTTCCTTTAGCAGATGATTAGTTCTGCTTAAGCATCCCCATAATTTATTGAGACACTGAGGAGTCCATCCAGTGTTAGGAGCAGCGAGCTAAAACTCTGTGGGCTTCATGTGAGGTAACAGCTGAACTGCATCCAAAAATTTGGCTTTCAGCTGATACAAGTGGATTGTCAGGTGACTGTGCACCCATGTCACTGCTTATGAAACCAGAGCCCTGATGGACAAACACCAGAAGACATCCAGGTTTTGTTCTATTTTAAACAAGAATTTGATACAAGATACCGTCTCGGAAACTAGGAATTAAATTTAGCAATAATCAACAACGATTTATTAAACAAGACAGATGGGCCCAAAGTGCTTTCCAAGTGGCATTTATGGAGGAGTTCACTTAATTTGCCACTAAAACTTCAGAAAGGAGCTCAGAAACTCTGTCACAGGTCACTTCAAGGAAAACTGTGTCCCAGCAGGGCTGGTTGGAAGTGCTGATGGAAAATTCTGAACTCAGAGACAACACAGGCAGAAAAAGGGAAAAACAAAAAAAGGCAGGCTTGGATTTATCATTGAAAGGTGCAAAATGCAGCAGAGACCCCCTGAACACTCAGCATGGGTGGTCACTGTCCCCACACACATTTTTGGGTGCTGATGACCCACACAGCAATGGGAAGCTCATTTTAACCCTCAGAGCAGCAGCCAGCTGGCACACCTGAAGGTCTCCATGGATGCCCAGGGCAGGAGAGCCCAGAGTGCACAACCTGTCCCGGCAGGAGTGACTTCAGCAACAGCACAAACACTGCCAGATCAATGAGGGCACGCAAACCTGCCCTCACAGACCCTCTGGCAGCTGAGTAAATCCTGCATTTTAACTGTAATTGTTCCCTGAGGACTGTTCTGCAGCAAAGCCCCTCACCCCAAACAGAGCCATCTCCATTTTAACCCTGTGGGAAAATCACCAGCAAGTGGAAAGGTTTTTGGCAACTTCTTCCAAAAGTTATGCTCCCCTGGAGCTGCACCTTGTGTCCCAGGGTACAGAACTGCCTGTGAAATTTCCTTTATCACCTGGCACAGCGTGGTACCTTCGTGAGCACCCAAAGGAAGCTGGAAGCCAGAGCACCTCTGTCCCATTAAGTGACACAAAGTGACTCCAGGCAAGCTGTTGAACTTGTCTTTGCTGTTGTCTTTGTCTCAGTTTCTCCATCTGCAAACACGATTTAGAAATCTCCTGATGAAAGGGACAACCATTCTGAAAAGTATTTCAGCTCACCTGAGTTTACCTTAGAAAAACAGCCCACAATGCTGTAACTTTTCTATTTGAATTGGCATTTCTCTCCAATTTAACTCAAAAGTCAAGAGTTCCCCAAAGGGGCTGCCAAAGTAAGCAGGTTACAACAGAGGTGCCCAAGGTTGCACACCTATTGCACTCTGGGGCCAGACACTGTCCTGAAAGTTTCTTCCTCTGATATTTCCATTTACACGCTTGTGGTTAGGAACAGAAGAAATTGGATGAGCACCTAAGCTGTATATAGTTACAGTTTCCTGCTTCAAAATCACCTTTTGTGCTGCCAGATCGTTGCACCTGGCAGGCTGTGGAAAGGCAACCCTGTGTAAATTTGCTTTAAGGTTTTGCATCAGTTGTGCAGGTGCCAGCTGGCTGGACATGCCACAGAGCAATGCACAGAGCAATGTCCCCTCTGTCCCATCTGGGGTTTGGGACTCTGTGATCCCTGAGCTTCCCTCCGAAACTGGGATGGGAAACACCAAAAAAAGGAAATATTATAACCTTTTCACTTTTCCTCAGCCTGCACAAGCAAAGGAACCAGTAAAACACAAAACAAGGATTAGCTGCTTGGTTTATATAATATCATATAAAATATTAAATATAATATTTTATATTTACATATATAATTGTGTAAATATAAACTGGTCAGGAAACTTGCTGGAATCGAAATTCCTCCAAAAGCAGCACAGCAGAGGCAGTGAGGGGCTGTCCAGTGAAACTGGAGTGGGATCCACTCTGTCCTGGGTGTTCCTGGATTTCCTGGGATGGGAAGGCACAGGCAGACAGAGCCTGAACCTCCTGGAATATGGCAAACAAATGAAGGGTCCATGGGAGAGCAAAGCCAGGCTGCAGGACTCCAGGCTTTACTACAACCAGCACAATTTTCCCTATTCTAACCAAAAAGATTCCAGCATGGAGCCACTGATCCAACTCACTGCCAATTCCCTGGCTACACTGAAAGCAGCAAATCCATGCAAAGACAAAACAGGCAAATATTGTTCTTGCTCTCAACAGACAGGGCCCAGAAAAACCACACATGACTGAAAACTTGAAATATCCCAGTGAAAACACTTCCATTTTCTGAAACCAGGACAAGACAGGCAAGGTGCTTAAGGAATCTAGGCACAAATATTTCACTAAAACCAAAGGAAAATCAAAGTGTTTCATACAGACAAACATACAAGAGGTCATTTGGAAAGAGAATGCCAGAGTGACACTTGAAGCCAAACACAGGTATAAAGCTGAATTTTGGATTATCTTTGGACAGGGTAAAAAAGACTGGGGAACTTCTACTATTTTATTTAATAAAGAACTTTGATTTAACCATGTATCTATACCTCATGTGGCTTAACTATTTTATTAAATGGAGAATTTTGATTTAGCTATGTATCCATACCT
Organism: Zonotrichia leucophrys gambelii; assembly: GCF_028769735.1. Lineage (NCBI taxonomy): Eukaryota > Metazoa > Chordata > Aves > Passeriformes > Passerellidae > Zonotrichia > Zonotrichia leucophrys. Next base: position 10,289,644 of record NC_088188.1, read on the forward strand.
CACATGTCTTAACTATTTTATTTAATGGAAAACTTTGATTTAACTCTGTATCCATACCTCATGTGGGTTAACTATTTTATTTAATGGAGAACTTTGATTTAACCATGTATCCATACCTCATGTGGGTTAACTATTTTATTTAATGGCGAACTTTGAATTAACTCTGTATCCATACCTTATGCAGCTTATCTAATGGAAAATGGAGAACTTGGATTTAACTCTGTATCCATAACTCATGTGGGTTAACTATTTTATTTAATGGAGAACTTTGATTTAACTCTGTATCCATACCTCTCATGTCTTAACAATTTTATTTAATGGAGAACTTTGATTTAACCATGTATCCATACCTCACATGGCTTAACTATTTAATGGAGAACTTTGATTTAACTCTGTATCCATACCTCACATGGCTTAACAATTTTATTTGAGAACTTTGATTTAACTCTGTATCCATACCTCATGTGGGTTAACTATTTTATTTAATGGAGAACTTTGATGTAACTGTGCCCATACCTCATGTGGGTTAACTATTTTACCTAATGGAGAATTTTGATGTAACTGTGCCCATACCTCATGTGGGTTAACTATTTTATCTAATGGAGAATTTTGATGTAACTGTGCCCATACCTCATGTGGGTTAACTATTTTACCTAATGGAGAATTTTGATGTAACTGTGCCCATACCTCATGTGGGTTAACTATTTTATTTAATGGAGAATTTTGATTTAACTGCGTCCATACCTCATGTGGGTTAACTATTTTATTTAATGGAGAATTTTGATGTAACTGTGCCCATACCTCATGTGGGTTAACTATTTTATCTAATGGAGAATTTTGATGTAACTGTGCCCATACCTCATGTGGCTGGCCAGGCCATCCTGAGCGTTGGGGAGCCCCAGGTCCGAGAGGGAGTCAGAGCAGACCGAGGCAGGGGACAGGGACCTCTCCTTCTCCTCCAGCAGGTCCAGCTTCACCAGGGAGCTGGTCTCATCCTCGGAGTTGTCCTCGGACACGGAGCCGATGATGAAGCGCGAGTGAGCGTTGGCATCCACAGCCTTGCTGGCCTCAGAGGAATCCTCCATGGCTGCCCCAAACTGGGCTCTCAGCACTGCAGGACAAAGGACAAAACTAGAGCCGAGTGAACAGCCACCCCTGGAGGGCAAAGCAAGGGGCACTGGTGGGAAATGAAATGGTAAAAGGGCAGAGCTGAATTCTGAGTGTGGGATCAAAACCAGCTCTGCTCCAAGCACTGATTTCCCTGCTTGCACAAGGACTCCGAGATTCACAAGCTGCAGAACCTCAGACAAAGCTGAAGGAGGCATTAAAGGAAAAAAAAAAAATCCACCAAAATAACCCCACACACCAGACCAAAACCTACAGACAAAGGCAGGGGACTCCAAGTATCAAAATTCACAGGATCAGAGAATCTCTGACTGGTTTGGGTTGGATGGGACCTTAAATCTCATCTCATCCCCTACACTTCCACCAGTCCAGGCTGCTCCTGGCCTTGGGCATTCCCAGGGATGGCTCTGTTCCAGTATTCCAGCAGGGAATGAAAGCATTTTCTTAAAAGTCAAAAGAATAATTTCAACTGAGAAAGGAAAACAAAGGAACACCCCAGAGCACAAAGGTGGGATGAGGAATAAACATTTGATCCCCCTGCTCTGGCTGACTTTGCTGCACTCCCATGACAGCTCCAGCCAGCTGCAAACACACCATTGGGAACTGAGGAGGGCACTCACCTCTGGATATCCGTGCAATCTGCGCACTGAGCCACTTCCAAAACGAACTGGAAAAGAAAAGGATTGGGAAGTAAACATCAGGGTTATAATGAACATATCCCATGCGTGTTTTCCTGTTTACACAGTCAAAACCATCCCAAAAAACCCCACAGGCACACCACAGGCTGGCAGGCTCGCTCCAGGCACAGACTAACCCAGGAGCTAAACCTGCAGTGCCCAAATCCAGCCCTGGCAGGTCCTGCTGGTCCATCCTTCTGGAATCTTCTGAGACCTGCCAGGAACAGCGGGGTGTGCCAGCACTATCCACTGGTACCAAACCTCTCCTGTCACCTTCTGGCTGCTTCCAGCCGAACCCCAGGGAGGGAAAGGCTCATCAGCCCTGCTAATTACAGCCCCGTTAGCCAAGGGTGCAGCACCAAAACCTGGCCCGTGGTGTCACAGCAATGATGGGACCTTAGCAAGGCCCAGAGGGGTATTTATAGCCAGAGCAATCCCCAAACACCCCACTGCTGCTCTCATCAGGGACTGAGAGCTGAGAACCCATCCAACTGGCTCATGCACTCCTGCCACCAAGGTGCCTGGCTGAATTATTCAGATCCAATCCCGTGTTGACATCACTCCTCCCACAAACTCCACTTGCCCTGTGGCCACGGGCACTTCATTTGGCAGAGGCATCATTAACCATTTTATAACTGAAAAGACACAAACATCTGTCTGACATGGACATTAAAAGCATTAAAAAATGTATTTTTTGAGGGTAGAGATGAGAAGAAGGGGAAGCAAGACCAGGAAGTTTCCCTGTGCACCTGTGATGTGCAAGCTCAACCAGGCAGGGAGATTCTTTAGCTGAGGGGCTCAGACAGCACAAATCCAATTCTGTTTGTGCATACAAAGATGCAGACAGTATTTATGTGGATATTTATCCTGGCAGCAGATCCCTCCTCAAGTTTTTCATCCAGACACATTTACTGTTGGCACCGAAGAGGCTGGGATGCAGCCAAACTAACTTCAGCCCAACTTCATTGAAGAAAACCTTTCCTCATTTCAATAACTAATACATTAACGAGCAAGTTTCAAGGATTTGGGGTTTTTCAGAAGCAGAGGAACAGGAAGGGAGGTGTTTCACTCAAATATTCCATGAGAAACTATCCAACCAAGGCCAGGCAGTGCCACGCTCACCCAAGTTCACTCCAGCACCTTGTTTGTCTGACTCAGCTCCCAAAAACCAGGCTAATATCCACGAAACCCCACTCAGGTCCATTTGCCAAGGCACTTCCCAGCCCTGGGAGCCAGTCCCACAGGCAGCAGTTCCGCTGGGGTTGTGCAATCAGTGCTGCAGTGATAAGCCTGGCTTGTTCTCAGCACACCGAGAGGCCTCGTTCATATTTAAATTAATTTCAGCATTGTCTGGGGCTAAATTACACAGGGACTTTCTCAGGGATCTCCTCACTGGATTTCAGTGCTGGGAGTGAAATGCACAAGGCCGTGCACTGGTATATTTCATATACAGAAATATACAGGTAAACTTCAGATATTTACAACTATGCAGGTGAATTACATATAAACATGGAGGTGTGTAACACGCACAAAAATACACTTACATTAGCTAGACTCATATAGAGGTATATTTTATAAATATACTTCTATTATATGTATAGAGGTATATTTTATAAATATACTTCTATATACCTATAGAGGTATATTTTATAAATATACTTGCACTATCTATACACATACAAAGGTATATATACCGACACAGAGGTATGTTACATATATACAAATAAAGGGGTATATTTATGTACTTATATATATAAATAAAGGGGACCATTTATGTACCCTATATATATAAATAAAGGGGTACATTTATGCATATATGAGCTCCCTGCTCCAGGGAAATCAGCTCCACTGCCAGCAGGTGTCCAGGCATCCAACACCCAAATAAATCCGTGCTACCAGCAGGGAAAACTCTGCAGCCCAAACCCAGAAAGTGCCCGGGGCAAATCCAGCCCCACTTCACTCCTCCACAGCTCTGCTGCTACCATTACTCACATCTTTGGCTTGACCCTGAAATGCACTGGTAAGAATACCAGACTTGAGAAGTTTTATAACAGCTTCACCTTAAAATCACTTTTAATTCTGTAAAAATTTTATAAAAATACTTCTATTATATGTATAGAGGTATATTTTATAAATATACTTCAGGCATGAAACTTGGGCAATGACAGGTGGGAATTAAAGTTGCATGCTTTTCTCTAACCATTCCATGTATTCATAGTATTTCAGCGGGCTCTTTCAAAGAATCACAGTAACACTTGTACCATATTGATGTGGCACATGAAAAGGAAATTAATAAAACTAGCTGTGCTCAAATGCCGCCTGATTAGAGCTGTGGCATTGCTGATCAACGCGAATCCCTTTAAAGTGACGAAATGGATTTGTGCTCTCACCTGGAGAAACACAGAAAACAACGGAGCAAAACAAAGGAAAAGCCAAATGAGAACGGTAAAAAGCAGCAGAGTGCTCACCTGTACCAGGGCTGGGGGGGCAGTTCCAGCTCGGGAGAGAAGGGAGGCTCCTGCAGCAGAGGGTCCCAGCTCTGAACACCCCGGCGCTCCCTGGCCACGCTGTTTTAACGCCCCCACGGCTGCCCCACCTGGGCCTGCCCCACCTGGGCCTGCCCTCCTGGTTAATCATTGGGCATTGCCTCATCCCCGGCCCCAAACACAGCCCAGCACAGCCCCAGAGTGCTCCAAGGGCTCCTCACAACCTTGCCGGGCACAGAAAGAGCCAAAGGTGATGGATGGAGGGTGCCCAGAGGAGGGACAGGGCATGGGGAAGGGTCTCACAGCAGAGCTGGGGGTTTGTCCAGCTGGAGCACACTGAGGGACACTCACCAGGGGCTGCAGCTCCCAATTCTGCTCCCTGTGAGCCGAAGGAACAGCTGGGGCTGTGCCAGGGCAGGGCTAGGATGGGTATGAGGAGAAAAACAACTACCTAGAACTTTCCACCTGTGGATGTAGAATGACAGAACTGTGGAACATCCTGAGCTGGAAGGGACACACAGGACCATCCAGGCCAGCTCAGACACCCCAAAATCCCACCCCGGGCATCCCTGGCAGCCTCGGGGCCGTGCCCTGGGGAGCCGGGGCAGTGCCAGCGCCCTCCAGGGAAGAGCTGTTTCCCATTATCCGGCCCAAACCTCCAGAGAGCAAAATAAGAGCCTGTATTTACAGCTATCCCAGTTTGCTGAAACACTCGAGACTGTCTGAATCCCACTGTCTTGGAGAGATTTTGGCATCACTCAAACACTTTGCTGAACACTTCCTGCCTGCTAAACTGGAACAGACTCCACTCACGCTTCAGATACTTTCAAACACAGCACTTCTTCTCATTCTAAACTTCTTCAAGAATATTGAAGAGAATGCAAGGGCAAGAACAAATATTGGTTTGCCAATCTGCTTTTAAAACTTGACTGGTTTGAGCATCTCAGGGCAGCTCTCAGCCCCTCGGCGGGACCGGACCCAGACTGTTCCCAGGATCGCGAAGCTGCCCCGGGACAGCGGCAGGGTGGGACGGAGCAGGGATGGGACGGAGGAGCGATGCCCGGGCCCGGCCCGGTCCCGGCCCCGGCCCAGCCCGGCCCGTCGGTGCCGGACTCCCCGCCGCCCACGTGCTGCTCCTTTCAGGCCGCGGGGAACCGGCGAGGCCACGCGAGCCACGGCACCGGCTGAGCGCGGCCCGGGCCCGCCCGGCGGAGCGCGTGGAACCGGGAGGGAACCGGGAGAGACCCGGGAGGAACCGGGCGGCGGCTGCAGCGACGGGCAGGGGCGGCTCCAGCCCGGGAGACCCCCGCCCGTCCCGGCTCGGCTCGGCCCGGCCCGGCATGCCGCCATCTCCCGCCGGCACAGCTCGGCATGGCACGGCATGGCCCGGCCGCCTCCCGCCGGCGCGGCGCCCGGCCAGGTCCCGCCCGCCCGGCACGGCATGGCCCGGCCATCTCCCGCGGCGCGGCACGGCCCCGCCCAGCCCCGCGCGCCGCCGCCGCCGGTGCCGCGAGCCCCCCGCGCTCCCGGCCGCCCCCCCCCCCGGCGCGGCCCCGCCCTCACCTCACGGTGCCGGTGCAGCGGAGCCGCCGCGGGCCCCGGCCTGGCGCTCCCCGCCACGGCCCCGCCCCGGCCCCGCCCCGCGCCCGCCGGGCCCCGCCCCCGCCCCGCCCCCCGGTGGTGTGATCGGGGTTACCTCGGGTCAGCCCCGCGCGCCCCGCCCCGCGCGCGCCCCGCCCCGCCTCGTTCCCATTGGCTGCCGTCCGGGCCGCGGCGGGGGGCGTGACCAATGGGGAGGTGCCGCGGGGGCGGGGCCCGTGGGGCGATGCCCGTGGCCTGAGAGACGGGCGGGGCCGCGCCGGGGCTCGAACCCGCGACCCCCGGGACAGCCGCGACCCTCGGGGCAGCCGGGACAGCCGGAGCAGCGGGAGCATCGCTCCTGGGAGGGAAGGCCGAGAGGGCAGGGCCTGCTCAGCCTCGACACGAGGTGACCAAAGGGACCTCGCCAGTGCCCATCAGTGTCCACGGTGGGGGCCAAGCTGGAGAAGGTTCCTCTCGGTGGTGCCCAGCAACAGCACAAGGGAACACGGGCAGGGACTGATGCACACAAAGCTCCACCTGAACACGTGGAAAAACTTCTTTCCTGTGCAGGTGATGGTGTGCAGGAACAGAGACTGGGCAGGGTGTGAGTGTCCTGAATGGAGATACTCAGATACTCCAGCATGGTCCGGAGCAGCCCTGTGCTGTGTGCTCCGCTGTGCCCCTCCTGCAGCAGGGACAGCACCAGGTGCCCCATGACCGTGGGTGGCAGCAGCAGTCCCCAGGCTGTCCCTGTGCTCTGCTGTGCCCCTCCTGCAGCAGGGACAGCACCAGGTGCCCCATGAGTGTGGGTGGCAGCAGCAGTCCCCAGGCTGTCCCTGTGCTCCGCTGTGCCCCTCCTGCAGCAGGGACAGCACCAGGTGCCCCATGACCGTGGGTGGCAGCAGCAGTCCCCAGGCTGTCCCTGCGCACGAGGGGCCCGCGTGGCTCGGGGACGCTGCCCTGTCCCCGCCTTGGCACAGGCAGGGGGACAGGGCTGATAACAGGTGCTGAGGGCACGGCCAAGCAGGGCCAGGCACTGCCAGCGCCTCTCCTGCCTGGCTCTGACCTTCAGCTGCTTGTTCTGCTGACAGACAATGGTTTAAAGAACTCCTCCTCCTCCTTCTTTTCACATTTTGTGTTTTATTTGAAGTCTGCGCTGTTACAGGGTTGCTGAAATTCAAATGGAAGAAGTAACACGAGTTTAGATGCTAATGCTGCTGGATCTGGTGAGCTGTGCAGGCTGATCCTGCTGGAGGTGCCCCAGGATCTGCACAAAGTGGGATCCACTGCTCCCAAATACAGATCATTCCCACCAAGGCGGTGGTTAGCAGGTGTGAGACTGCAGGAAGCTGCACATCATGGAATGGGTGCCCACTGCAGGCAAGAAATACCCAGAAAATCCAATTTGGGGCTTTGGAGTTAATAAAATTATTGGGGGAACAGAGCATATTCTCACATCCACTGGACTAAATCTGGGAAATCTGTGCATGGACAGTTTTATTTATACCTCTGTAGACATAAATGCATAGCTATAGATGTGTCCTTCACACAAAGAATCCTCCCTCAGTAATTATTCCATGGAGGAGCTCAAGAGAAGGGTTTGGTGTTGGTTAATCCTCTCAGTGCTAAATCCCAAGTGCTGCAGGAGTGAGGGGGAGTGCTTGGCTTGCTGAGGGGCTGGTCCCAAATCACTGATAATAACCACATACAGAACTTACCAAACCAGAGATTACATCAGGCTCTGAGTTCAGTCCTGGCTGCTGCTCCCAGAGCTCCAGGCCTGCTAAAACCTGCACCTGCACTCTGCCTGCCCAGCCCAGCACATCCAGCCAGCTCCAAACGCTGTCCAAACACTGCTGGGGAGGGATTGCCTCACTCTCTGAAATCTGCAGCAACTCCTCCAGTCAAGGGCACACAGAGACACGAACACGTGGAAAAGAGAGAGTTAAAGACATTAGCCTTAAAAACCCAGCGTGGATTTGGATTTGGAAGGAAATAAAATTTAAAAATTGTTATTTTTTGGGCTATGAAGATGGTGGGGGGTCTGGAGGAAAAGGCATGTGAGGAGAGGCTGAGGGCACTGCAATGATCAGCTGGGGGACAGTGAGGCTGATCCTTGTGGGGCCCTTCCAACTCAGGAGATTCCATGAAATTCAAGTGGAGACAGTGGTGAAGTCCCCATGCCTGGATGTGGCCTTTTCCACATAACAATCCAGGTCTTTTCCAACATAACAATCCTGGGATTCAAGTCTGGGCAGGAATAATCTGTGTTTCAATTGTTTCACAGGGTTCACACACACACTTTGTAATGGGTTTCTTTTAAATGTTTGAATCATAACCGTGTTCTGCTTTGCAGGAGGGGTGGTAAATGCACCTGACACCTTTCCCTGTCCTGCTCCAAAACTGGCCACAGTTATTGACTCTCATCCATGATTCCAAGCACGTGCACTGGGAACTCATGCCACGCTGCTCTCTCAAAAAAAGGAAGTTCAGCCTGAGTTACCAAACTCCAAAACACACGGGGGAAATGTTTTTACCTCTGGTGACGCCAAGTGCTGGTCCCACCTCTCCTGACCAGGCTCTGGTGACAGCCCCAGTGCAAACACAGCAGATCAGCCCGGGTGAGGGTCGGTGACACTGCCAGCCTGGCACCAAGGAACAGAGAGAAAGGTCAGATCACCCTTTAAAGCCAAACACCAGCCCTCCACTGGCTCTTGTTTTTAACACAAACATCTGAATTTAAATAATATCAATGCTTACGAGAAAGCGTTCTGGATTCTCTGGAGCCGCGGCCAATTGAAACGTCAGCGTTTATTTGGGATTGAACAGAAATATTTCATCCTTCCATGCTGGGACACACACACGTGTGGTTAGCGAGCAGTCCAAAGGCCGAAGCTCTGCAGGAAAAGGTGATTTCCATCGCCACCGTGTGTCCGAGGCAGAAAACGCCACAAAAACTCCTCCCAACAGCGCCGAGAAATCCCTCCGAGAGCAGGGAGAGAGAGGCCTGACAATGCTCCCCCTGATTTCTGTGTGTGTGGCCTCTGGGTTTGAACCACAAAAGTGTTGTGTTTCACCTGGGGCTCGGCCTGCACTCCTGCACTGGGCTGCAGGGGAGCACAAATTATCAGCAAATAATTCCAAATAGCAAATGAAAGTGACCTCACTCACTAAATCCTCCGGGTAGCAGCGTGTGAGCACTGAATTCATCCCAGAGTATCCAGCTGGATCTTCCTGGAGTGCAGCTGGAGGGACAAAGAGGTTGGGAGTTGAGCTGAGACCATTTGGATAAACCCCTAAGACTCCACAGATTTTTAATATTCCTTATGAATATTTTTTTCATTCCCATGCCAGAGGCATAACAGGAAGACCCTCAGCACTGAAACATCTGCAGGCTTCAGGACAGCATTTTTACCTTGCAGATGCATCACCTTTCCTGGGAACAGCAGGAACCAGATCCCCACATGCTGATTCCTTCCCTTAACCACACAGAGTCCTGACTCCCAGATGCAGGAAAAACCTGTTAGCAGAAGCAATAAATATTTCATTGACATTCCGCACTTTGCCTCTCCCAAATTCTGAATTTTTTCCCATAATTTTTCACAGGCAAAAGGAAAAGGAAATAGTTGCCAGCGTTTTTAGTCTTGTTGGTAAATAGTTCAGACAAGGAGCAGAGAGGGACAGGGAGGAATGGCTCAGACTGCCAGAGGGCAGGGTTAGATGGAATATTGGGAAGGAGCTCTGCCCTGTGAGGGTGGGCAGGCCTTGGCACAGGCTCCACATCCCTGGCAGTGTCCCAGGCCAGGCTGGATGGGTTTGGAGCACCTGGGCCAGTGGAAGGTGTCCGTGCCATGGCAGGGTGGCACTGGGTGATCCTGAAGGTTCATCCACCCAAAGTGCCCCGGGACTCTCTGTTCTAATTCCCTACAGGGCCAGCTCCTCCCGCCCCTGCTTCACAAGGCCATTCACAGTGCCACGGGAGCCCTTTCCCATAAAATCCACCCCTTCCCACCTCTAGAGCTGCCGGGATGGAGGCCGAACACCATCAGGACCGGGGGAGCTGCTCCGGTAACCGTGGGAGAAGCGCGGGGCTCTCCCGGGCAGGCAGAGGGGCCCGGGGCTGTTCCCCGCGGGACACGAGGCTGGCACGGCCTGTGTGCCTCGGTGTGATCCCGGTCCCTGCCCTGCCCCGCTCCCGCTGTGCCGGTCCCGCTGTTCCGGCCGGGCCCGGCGCCCTCAGGCCCCGTGAGGGGCGGGGCGGGGCGGGGCTTGTGGCGCGCGCCGTGTTCCGCCAGGGGGCGCGCGCATCCGCCCCGGCGCGTGCGCACGGCCGGGCACGCGCGCGGGCCCGACCCGCCGCCCCGAGCGAGGTGAGAGGCGGCCCCGGCGGCCCCGGCTGCCCCCGCCGCCCCCGGCGGGCCGCACCGGCTCCGGGCAGGGCCGGGGGGGAGCGCGGAGAGCGCGGTTCGGGCGGCGGCGGGCGCGGGGAGCGCGGCGGCGGGAGCGCGCGCGCCTCTCACGGAGCCTCGCGGGCCGCGGCGGTGCCGGAGGGGGCGGGGCCACCGAGGGGGCGGGGCCTGGCGAGGGCGCCGCCTGGCGGTGATGGGGAGAGGGGGCAGGAGGGGATTGGGGTATGGGGGTATGGGGATATGGGGTTATGGGGATATGGGAATCGGATTGGCGATGTGGGGATATGGGATTGGGAATATGGAGGTATGGGGATATGACAATCGGATTGGCGATATGGGGATATGGGAAATGGGGATATGGGATTGGGAATATGGGGGTATGGGGATATGGGAATATGGGGATGGGGATATGGGGATGGAGATGGGAATATGGGAATGGGAATGGGATTGGGAATAGGGATGGGAATATATGGGGGATTGGGAATTGGGATATGAGGAGTGCGATATGGAGGAGTAAGGATTGACAACGGGAACTGGAATGTGGGGAGTGGAATATGGGGAGCAGGAATTGGGATATGGGATATGGGAATTGGGATGTGGGGGAGTGGGATATGGGGAGTAGGAATTGGGATTCCTACACAACCAATAGGGGCAGTCGGATATGGGAAGTGCTTCTGGGAGATGCAGAGCGCTTCCTTGCATAACTCTCCCTGAATACCATAACTCTCTCCTTCCTTCATGACATTCCCCTGAACCCTCCCTTTGGGGCTGCAATCCCCATCACCCAGCATCTCCGTGCTGGATTTCTCCCCACAGCCAGAGAGGGGGCTCTGATCCGTGTGGAATGGGGTCTGAAGGCTGCTGAAGCCCTTCTGCCTGCTGCTCAGGACACCCTGGGAGGATCACACCACGAGGGATCCCAAAATTCCCTTTGGGATCCGCAGTTTGGGACAGGCTCACGCTGTGGGTGCTTGGGCCAGCCAGGTTCACCCCAAGGAGCACAGCCAGCAGCAGGGCAGGGATGGAGCGCCTGGCCTCCTTCAGCAGTAAGTGCCACCACAGAAATCTGCTCAGGAAAAACCTGATGGTACAGGCATTCCTTGGAGCAGTGGGATTTTGGAGTCACCATCCCCGAAAGTGCTCAAAAATGTGTAAGCGTGGCACTTTGGGGTCGTGCTTTAGTGCTCGCACAAATGATGCAGTGTGAGTTTTGTCTGATTTTTCTCTACTTATAATTGACCTGGTTCAAATCCATTTCCTTGGGAGAAGTCAGGATCATGGAATCCCAGACTGGTTTGGGTTGGAAGAAACCTTAAAGCCCATCCAATTACACCCTCTGCCATGGGCAGGGACACCTGCCACTGTCCCTGCTGCTCCAAGCTCCATCCAGCCTGGCCTGGGGCAGTGTCAGCTGTGCCAGGGGCAGCCACAGCTGTGCCAGGGCCTGCCCGCCCTCCCAGGGAAGGATTTCCTCCCAATTCTCCCATCTAACCCTGCTCTCTCTGAGTTTGAAGCCATTATAACCTGACAGCCCCATTAATTTTGTTGCGCAGTTGAGCTCATTCAAAATCCATAGCATCATCCTGAGCTGGGATGAGCCCTCAGCTGCAGGGGCCGGGCCCAGGGGACTGAGGGGCTGTGCTTGCTGGTGTGACAGTGCCTGTGTGACAGGAGATTCCCTCTCCTTCCCCAGGTGACCCTTTTGACAAGCCCCCGTGCCGGGGCTGCTCCTCGTACCTGACGGAGCCCTACGTGAAGTGTGCTGAGTGTGGGCCCCCTCCCTTCCTGCTGTGCCTGCAGGTGAGTGCCAGCAGCTGCCACTGCCCTGACAGGGCCACCAGGGCCACCACGGGCTGCCACTGCCACCCCTGCTCCCTCCGGGGACAGAGCAGTGACAAAGGGGAGCACTGAGACATGCGCAGAGAATGGGAGTTAAGAAAGGGACCAGTGGAAATCCTTTCAGGGCACAAGTAACACAGTTGTGGTCTTTTGTTCCGCAGTGTTTCACCCGAGGATTTGAGTACAAGAAGCACCAAAGTGATCACACCTATGAGATAATGGTAAATATTCCTTTTGGATAGCACTGCTCAGTCTGGGCTCTCACAGCTCCCCTTGCTTACTCATGTTGTACTGAAAGAAGATGCAATTCTTTGATTCAGAGGTTTTAAACTATTAAAAAAAGAAAAATATCCACCTGGAACAGAGTGGAGTAGTGGAGTCATTTCCAGCTGCATCATTTTGTTGTGCCTGTGTAGCACAATGCACCTCACAGTCCCTTAACCAGGCACACTGGCTTCTGTTTCTCCAGGCTGTTTCTTCCTCCTCCAAATTAATAATTCCTAAAGTCTCCAGTAATTTTTCTGTGTTTCATGGTACAACATGGTGCAATTACAGCTGGGAGACACAGCATGTTCCAGGATTTGCCGTGGTTGATGCCCTGAGTAATCCAATAATTATTCAATCAGGTTTTGTGGCAGTTTAAAGCTACCAGAATTATCTCTATCTGTGGTTCAGAACTTCTTTGCCCTTTCTGGAACACAGGATCACAGTTTGTTCTCTTTTCTTCCCCAGACATCTGACTTCCCTGTGCTGGACCCCAACTGGACAGCCCAGGAGGAGATGTCTCTCCTGGAAGCTGTGATGGACTGTGGATTTGGGAACTGGTGAGAGTTCTGTGCCTCAGCCAATTTCAGTCACTGATGGGCAGCTTTTCCTTTCTTTTCCCTGGATCTCTCTCTGTAATTCATCAGTGCACATTGACTGATCAATGATTTATTGTGGGTGAGGCACTAATTCAGCAGCTGAAGGCAGGCTGGGGTATCAGATCCTGTTTATATGAGCTATCTGTCTCCTCCTTTATTAAAAATAGTTGTGCTTAAAGTGCAGAACCCCAGAATGCACACAAGCAGAGCTGAGAGTTCTGAGGTGCACGTTGCTGTCAGAAATGGGATTGACAACTGGTCACAGAGTTTGCCATTACCTGCAGCCAGTAAAACGTGTAAAAAGCTCTCCAATAACATCAGTAAAATGTCAAGCCTGTTAAAGATGAGGCACATTCCATCAGCCAGAGGTTTTCCCATATGAAATCAGTGAATTTCATTGTTCATGGGCTCCCCAAAATGTTCCCTGGCACCAACATGTGAGTGTTGGTGCTGAGAGTGTGAGTCCAGGCACCATCACAGGCCAGCTCTCTGCACACAACCAATCTCTCGTCCAAAATCACCTTTTCCCACTGGAGAAATTTTTTAAAAAACAACATTTCTGTGTTGCTCACACCAAGCCTCCCCCTCTCCCCACCCCAGGCAGGACGTGGCCAACCAGATGTGCACCAAGTCCAAGGAGGAGTGTGAGAAGCACTACATGAAACACTTCATCAACAACCCCCTGTTTGCCTCCACGCTGCTGAAGCTGAGGCAGGCAGAGGAGGCTCAGCACCACGAGACAGCCATTCCCTTCCACTGTGAGTACCCCAGGCCTGTGTGCCCTCATTCCCAGGGGATAACCTGGGCTGGGAGCTGCTCTGGGGGGTTTCAGCAGCTGGGTTCCCTTCACACTGCATGGATTCCTGGCTGCCAGCTCCATGGGCAAGGCAGGAAACAGGCTCTGGCACAAACGTCAGGGTTTCAAAAGCAGAAGTTCCTCCACAACACAGAAATCCTCCACAACACAGAAACCACCCCAGCAGAAGTTTTGGATGTTTTATCCCACCCCAAAGCTCCTTTGTCTGGCACAATCATCAGGGTCTCACAAGCAGAAGTTTCTCCACAACACAGAAACCACCCCAGCAGAGGTTTTGGGTGTTTTATCCCACCCCAAAGCTCCTCCAGGCGTGTCCCTCAGCACAGATCCCAGTGTGGTTCTCACCCTGCCCAGCAAAGGGAGCTGAGCAGGGGTTTCTGCCTTGCAGGATTCCCCCTGCTCCCGTGCACATTTCTGTGCACACACCCTGTCCCAGGCCTGCCTGCTGATTCAATTTGCCAGAAAATCACTCCTTTCAGCTATGCTGATTTCACACCTCTCCCTTGAAAGCTGCCTGTTAAAAAAGTCTGCAGCAAGTTCACAAATTCTCAGTTTTCCTTGCATTTCACATCTTTAGCATTCCCCCGGTCTGGCAGCTGCTCATGGCAGAGCTCCCCAGCCCCCCTGGGCCAGGCACTTTACATTTCCCACTGAAGTGGTTGGAGCTGAGCAGTGGGAACTGGGCAGTTTTGGTTGTGTCCCTGGCTGTTATTGATATTTTTATGTGCCCTGTGCCTCAGCCTGCTTTATCAGTGCCCTGGGACACACAAAGCTGCTGCCTGAGTGCTCCGTGAGCCCCAGGCTGGTATTGTCTGTGAAACACCGAGCTCCTCAGCTGGGAAGGGCTGTAAAAACTGGGAGTTCTCTGCCTCTCATTGCAGCCCTGCCAATGGCCCCCAGAAGGAGGCAGATTTAACACTCCTGGTGTTATTAACTAAAGGAGCCTGCACGCTGAGCCCCAGGGGTGTGCAGGGCTTTACAGGGGGATGCTGAGCTCCAAAATGCAAAGTTTACGTTTTATTACCTGTTTATTACCTTGAATTTGTGTCTGACTCTTGAGAATACTACGGAGATCTCAGATTGCTGCATTTTTCTCTGGATGAACTCTTTATTTTCTGACTAGAACACCGAATAAAAGCCCAATCAGGGTATTTTTCTTCAGCTAATTATTCCCACTTTTCCTGCAAAATAAACACCTATTTACAGATCCTTAAAAGAAGATTCCCAAGCCCCACTCAACAGCTGGAAACCTTTTGTTTTTGGCAGCTGCTGATGATCCCCCACGGCCCACCTTTGACTCCTTGCTCTCCAGGGACATGGCTGGCTACATGCCAGCCAGAGCTGACTTTGTTGAGGTAAGAAACACTCTCCTCCCATTTAATTTTACATTTATTTTATCCTCCTGTAAGGAGCTGCTCTCTGATCCTCCCTCCCGAGGTGAGATGTTGGTAATTAAAGCCCTGTGTTAATGAGGCCTTTGGTGCCCGAGGTGGCGCTGGTGGCCTGCAGAGGCAGGGCAGGAGCACAGGCTGCAGGCCCTGCTGCTGCCGCCAGATGTCCGGCTGTCCATCTGTCCAGCTGTCCATCCAGGTGGCTCTGCTGGGCACTGGGATTGGCTGCTGGGCCTAAGGACCAGCTCCAGCACTGTCCCTGCCTGAGGGGAGCACACTCCCTGCTCCACACATCACTGGGAGATCAGCTTTGGGCATGGAGCAGGCCCCATTCCTGCTCCTGTCCATGCAGGAACCAGTTCAGCCCCACAGGGCCTCGGGTTTGGGTCTCTGAGCAGGATCAACACCCCAAAATCCCAGCCAGGGCTCTCAGGCACATGGGGGTGTCCTGAGCCAGGCCAGGAGTTGGGCTTGGGGATGTTTGTGAGTCCCTTCCAGCTCAGGGCATCCTGATTTCCATCCCATGAGCTGGCTAATTCCTGTGTCCTGTCACAACATCCTGCTCCAGCCGCAGCCATGGGGGAGCATTTACACATTTCCCCCAGGCAAAGCTGCCCTGGGCTGTTTGTTTGGATGGAGCCTCGTGCCCTGTGTGTGAGTGACCATCTCTGTCCCATCCTGTGCCCCATGTCTGAGTGAACATCTCTGTCCCCACTCCTCCAGCCTGTTCTGAAACCTGGGGCAATGTTTTATGCTCGTTAGTGACCCTGTGTTAATCACCTCTGCACAGGAGTTCGACAACTATGCTGAGTGGGATTTGAGAGATATTGATTTTGTGGAAGATGATTCAGACATTTTGCATGGTAAGTGCCATATTTTTGTACCCAGGCTGAAACTCTTTGAGATGCCTGTGCAGCTTTTCACTCCTTTCTGCACACACTTTAAAAGGGAGCATACACATTTAATGTATGGGGTTTCATGTTTGGGTTTTTAATGCATTAAATCTATCAGGTGGGTGTTAATGCAGGCAGCAGGGAGGTGTGCAGTGTATGTGAAACACATTAAAAGTGTTGGACTCAATGCTCTGTGATTTCTCATATGTTGAGCATGCCCTGAGTTAGAGTAGCATCAGCTGTGTGTGACAACTTCCTTTTATTGTGGAGATGATTTGATGAGCCCAGTTCCTGCTCTGAGTTTCTGCCTTAATCACATGCAGTAACAGGAATTACTGAAGTGACATTTTAATCCACAGAGAGGAGAAGATCCTGCATTTCCCCACGTTTGTGAGTACACCCAGGCTTTAGGAGCCCTGTGTTTGTGCCTCAGAACTCTGCCATCTGTGTCAGGCAGTTCTGAGCTAAAGCCTCTGCATCCCTTGGAGACAGACAAATCCCTGTTACGTACAGACAGGCTTGGCAAAGTGAAAAAAGCCAGTTTGGAGTGGAGCAGTGCACGCAGGAGCTTTGGGAATGCAAACTGCCCTGGCTCAGGGCAGCTCCTGGGTCCTGTGTCAGCCTCTCCCTTTCAGCTTCTATTGAGGGGAAACTGGCTGGAGGCCATGGCAGGGACTCCTCCTGCCAGCTCTCTGTGTTTCATCCTGTGCTGGGTGCTGGTGAGCTGAAAAAGCAGAATAATCTCCTATTTCTGCCCATTAATGACAGATTCACCTTCAGCCAAGGGGGCTGTGCAGCACTGCCCTCCTGGCAGCCCCCATCCTGCAGGAGCTGGATCTGCCTGTGCTGCTGCACATCCTGCACCAGGCACTGCCACAATCCAATTAGGAGCTCGCAATTCAATTACCTGTTGTGTGAAAAAGTACTTCCCCCCGCCTGTGCAATATTTTCACGGGGTAATTTCATTGGGTGTGCTCTGCTCCATCCCTCGGCTGCCTGCAGAGTTTGGGAAGGGCTGGCAGGGGTTTGCAGTGTGCAGAGAGCCTGGCAGAGCCTGGCCAGCTGCACTTGGGGCCTCTGAGCCCACCAACTCTGGCATTGCCTCCCCAGATGTGCCCCTGTGGGAGTGAAATGGCCAGAATGAGCCCCAGGGCCCAGCCAGCTTCTTTCCTTCCCTTGGGGAGAGCAGGAATGCTTTTCTGAAGAATTTGGAGTGAGATCTTTCACCCCTGGTATTTAATACAGCAAAAGGCAGGAGCCTCATGCTCGCTGTGCTGCAGGTTTGGAGCTGCCCACTTTGCTTGGCAGAATTTTGCAGCTCAGGTGTAGAGCCCAAGGGGCAGGAAATGCTCAACATGGGGCTGTTGAGAGCCAGGGGTGGTTTAGGAGCTTTGTGCTTGGGAATAGGCTGTGGGACAGCCTGGGTGAGAGTGAAAATGGGACAAAAATGGGATTGAACCCATTTCATAACCCAGAGAAACCCAAACAAGGCCTCACAGCCTCAGGCTCAGGTGGGGAGGAAAATCCTCAGTTTGTTTTCCTGTTAAACCTCACTGGGTTCAAGATTAACTTTTGAAAATGACTTTTATATTGCATTTTCTGCAAGTCAGGCTGGGCCCTGGGACACCCCAGTGCAATTCCTGTGCTCTCTCTTTCCTGCTCTTGGTGCACCAGAGCTTGGTGCTGCACATCCCACAGGAATATTTGTGCTTCCACTGCAGAGGAATTCTCCCTTCTTCCCCTTCTCCCACACTGCTTTCTGTAATATTTTGTAAAAATTAGTTTTTAAAAAGTTCTGGATCTGAGCTGCTTGATGTATTTTCTGATGTATATCTTTTATATGACATTTATATTTAAAGCTTTATCTCATGTATTTTATCTGTCAGATTTCCCTGTGTCACTCTAAACAAGTTCTTGGTATTCCCACAAGAAAATGCTACTTATTGCAAGGTGGGAAGGCTCCCAGGCAGCTTTTATGAGGATCACAGAACCTGTATCTGCTGCCTCCCCACCTCACAGGAGGTCACAGACATCATTCTGCCACTTCTTGGCAAAAATTTGTATGAAATCTCTGATATTTCAGTTAAATTCTGGAATTGTTCCCTTTTGTTCAGTGCTGGCAGTACAGTGAGGGCATGCAAATTCATATTGCAGTTACACAAAAACATAATGGACAGATCAAAAGCACCAACCAGTTACAAGCCTAATTCAGCCCACAGTGCTTGAATATTTCATGAACTACAAGTTTTCATCAGGCTGAATTAGAACGTTGGTAATTTATCTTTTTTCCCAGCTTTCCCCCCCCCCACCCTTCTCATGTAAATGATTTTTTCACTTCTAACACTGCAAAGTAATTGCTGAAACCACAGATTTAGAAGTGAGTGGAAACGGGCTGCAAGTGGCAGGGGAATGTGAAGTTGAGCTGCAGCTCCATGTCCTGCCTGGCAGAGTTTGCTGTGCTGTGCAAGCCCTGCCGTGCCCCAAAAGCAGATTTAACTCTCTGCCATGGTCCTGCTGTGCTCCAGTGCCTGAATTTGGGCTGCAGCCCCCCAGCTCGTCCCCAACCCATCCCACACTGGTTGTCACTGGGATTATTTGCATTCTCCCCCTTGTCTGTGCCTCTCCTGCCAAGGCAGGTTCTCTCCATGGAGCCAAGCTCTCACCCAGGGGTGTTCCACAAACTTCCCTGCACACCCAGTGAGGCTGGACAGGAATGAAAAGCAAAGGAACTGTTTTGGGCACGCTCTGCAGAAACCAAAATATTTGGGGTTTTTGTGGGTTTTTTTGAATGGAGGAAGAAACCTTGAATTGCTGCCTATCAGTGGAACCTTCAGAGCCTTATCAGAGCCTTATCAGAGGCCAGAGTGGGCGCTGAGCACGGGGCCAGCCTGGGTTGTCTCCCAGCAGCACAAACAGAGCCCTGCAGGTCATTGCCATTCCCCCAGCATCTCCTGTCTCATTTCCATGCTCTGAGGGGCACTGGAGCACTCAGAGCCATTCATGCATTCCACCCTTGGCAATGTCCTGCCTGAGTCTGGATCTTAAAAACAAAAGCCCCTCCAGAAGGGCTTGTGGCAGAAATGCTCGTTTCTCTGCGAGCAGAAACTCCATTTTTTCCTTTCATTTGTTCCTCCCTCTCCCCAGCTGATCATCATTGCTTTAGAATATTGTGCACCCAGGTGAAAGCATCAAAACTCCATGGTTAGAGGTGCATAATTGCTTGTGATATTTATAGAGGTTCTCCAGTGCAGTTTCTGCATGTACTTATTAAGTTCTGCCCACACAAACCCCAGAAAATAACAAGTTGGCTGAGCTTGCAGAGGGTTTCAAAACTACAAAAATATTTTCTGTAAATTGGCTCCAATTCCAGCCCTTCCTAATGGATTTCATTCATGTTTAACTTGCTGCATTCCCAATTTCTCATCCCCACATTTTAGCACGAAGGAGAATTTGCTGTCTCTGCTTGTTCTTAAATTAGGAAACTTAAATCCCTCGCTGTGAAAATACACAATGATGCTGGAAAATGCAAGAAATTTGGAAAAACAAGGAGGAATGTTGCAGCACCCCTCCTAGCTCATACAGAATCCTTTACTCCTGGATTAATGTCAGAGCAATTTGGGACAAGCTGAAGGGTTTTTTGTTGGATCAAGCTCCTGAATCCCCACAGCCTCTGGGCTTTGTCCCTGTCTGTATGAAATTTGATTACCCAGAGGGATGCAGGGATGCATTTCCCACAGGCTGGGGCTTCCTGCTGTTTACACCTACATACATATTTCAGATAGACACAGAACCACACTTCTTAATTGCATTATTAATTATTAATCCCAGAGTACAATCAATAAACTGCCACTATCAGTTTTGCTCTTTTTGTGTAACTACAGAGAGAAAGAAATCCTGGGTTCTGCCCCCCTTGGGCCACCCCAGTTCCCCTTTTTCCAAAATCTGCTTGTTGTGTCCCAGCCTCCAAACCACTGCCAAGCCTTGAGCCTCTTCCTTCTGAGAGGAAATTATTAAAATTAATTTTAAAAAAATTAAAAATCAGTCTCCTCTACACTCATTTAATGACCTAGAATTTGTGTGTTATCCAACAGAGCAAGGGAAGGGAAGGTGATAGGTGTTTCTTTATCTTGTCTTTCAAGACTTTACCCAAAAAAAAGTTTATTAAGCTAATGGCTGCAGGAGAAAGGAGCTGCAGGCTGTGTGAGTGGCTCAGGCAGGTTTGGATTTGGGAAGGATGTGGTTCCTAATGAGCATGGCTTTTTCCTGGGCTTCCTCACATTGTCCTGAGCCGTGCTTTGTTCTCCTGGCAGACAGGTAAGTTTGGAAGTTAACAAGCTGGAACCTTGCAGATGTCTTTAACAACTGCAGCAAAGGCTGCTGTGAGCCCTCACAGTGAGAGCTGTGTCTGCTTTTTGGGGTTCCCTGTTCTGGGCAAACACCTGTGCCCAGGGATGACACCTCAGCAGAGGGAATATTGGCTATTGCATGTATGAGGGAACAAATATTTGCAGATGGCAGAACAGCCCAAGAAGGAGGAGAGAGGAGTTCCCAGAGCTGCCCAGGTCCATGTTGACATGAGTGTGTTTACAGGGATGGATTTGGCAGGAGGGAGCAAAGGAAACCTTCCCCAGGTAGCAAGGGCTGCACTGAGCTGATGCCCCTGTGAAACTGCCTCAGGATTTTTAAACCATTTCTGCCTAATGTGAACATAAAGGCTTGGAATCCAGCCTCCTGCAGCGATTGCTGATGAATTCTTTAATCTGTGTGTTTTGCAGCTCTGAAGATTGCAGTTGTAGATATCTATCATTCCAGGTTAAAGGAGAGACAGAGACGGAAAAAGTGAGTTTTGAAGCAGTCACTGTGTGTTCCCTGCCCTGTGCAATGCTGATGGATTACACACCATGAATTTCCTGCTGCAGAAAAATCCTGCCAGACTGTGACTGATTGCTGGACCCCCACTTTTCCCCCAGAAATATTTGCATCATTATTTTTAAATCCTAGTGGCCCCCGAGTTAGTTTTCCACACTGAAGATAACTCAATTGCTGACGTGGGCTTGAATAATTTATTCAACTCATTTGACAGTGCTCTAGAATGACTCAATCTATTAATTAAATTAAGTTTTATTATAACTTTGAAGTACTTTGTTCAATATTTAAAATTATATCTTGCTGGATTAGTCCATAGTGGAAGGATTAGTGATTTGAAGTGAGGCTGCTCCAGTCCTTCTCATAAAACTCCACAGTTCTGCTGAGTGACAGCAAGGATTGACCTGGTTCTTCGTCATTCATAAATAAAAAGCATTTATGTGGTGTAATTTCCATGATGATCCATCTTGTCATGCTGAAGGAAAGTGCTGCAGGGCTCTCCATAACTCTTGTGGTTACACCAGTGTCAGGTTTTGTGAAGTTCCAGCAGCAGGATGGGACAGAAATGTGGAAAATGCCCCAAAATCACTGATGCCACTGTCAGAAAGGTGACTCTGCACAGGACAGGAAGGTTCTGTGCCCAGCAGAGGAAATGTCATGGATTTTACAGGGCAGGCTCTGGGCTGCCAGTGCCAGCCCAGCTCTGTGGTATTTTATTTTCCACAGTGGAGTCACCACAGAGCAATGAGCACGTGGCACTGCTCACCCCAGCACAAAGGGATTTGTCAGGCACCTCTGTCCCTCTGCTCCTCCCCTGATCCCAGCAGGAGCAGCTCAAGCCCAGAGTTACCTCCATCACCTCCTCAAAACCCAGGCTGCCATGGAAAAATGCCTTTCTCCTGTGCCAGTGGTGGCATTCACAGCCAGCTCTGCCCTGTGCTTTAGCAGAGGGAAGTTTGTCTCTCTCTGAGGCTGGGAATGATGTTCATGAGACATTCATTACCTCTGATTTTGGAAAGACAAGTTATAAGATGCTGTGGATGTGAAATGTGTGCCTAAAGAAGCAATTTCCAACCTTTAAAGTGATTGCAGCTCCCTTTGTGCTCAGTGCTAATGCACACCACTGCCCAGAATTTACCCTGATTAAAGACACACTGCATCATGTTTCCATTCCAGCCAGCCCAGGGCTTATGGAAATTTCATTCATGTTTAGTTTCAGACTCCTCTGATGGTCTAAATCAAAGTTTCTTCTGAAGCCTTTGTGTTTGTGAGGCAATGCAGGAGTAATGGCCTTTATTAATATCATTTTCTTTCATTTCCAGAATTATAAGAGATCATGGCCTGATCAACCTCAGAAAATTTCAGAGTGAGTATCAGGTGTAACTGCGTGACTTCAAAGTGGCAAAGCTTCACACATTCACCACTTCCAGGTCACCAGTGTGGTTTGTTCATACTGGAACATATTCAGATGTTCTAAATTCCAGCAGATTTCCTGCCCCAGCTGTTTCCAGCTGTCTGGTCCTAACTACTCCCAGCCCAGTGTTTTATCCTTGCCTCAAAATTGCTCTTGAGAAGCATTTGGGCTCTGCTGAGTGGGGAAAGGGGCAAGGTGAGACCCGGGCCTTTCAAGTGCACCTCACTCTTGTGAGAAATGACTGAGCAACATTTAAATATCACCCTTTGTCCTTAAGGACCTTAAGGGCTGTAACTTCTGTTGCTTTTAACTCAGCCGTTTGTATCTATGGCACCAAAAAGGCCCAAATGAGGATTTTTGGGCAGTGCTGGGGCTGGGGCTGCCAGCAGCCCCCCAGAGGTGCTGTCCCCTGGCAGCAGGGGCGGTGACACGTGGCCCTTTGTCCCTGCAGTCCTGGAAAGGCGTTACCCCAAGGAGGTGCAGGAGCTCTACGAGACCATGAGGAGGTTTGCGCGCATCCTGGGGCCCCTGGAGCACGACAAGTTCATCGAGAGCCACGCACGTGAGTCAGGGGGCTGCAGCCTGTGCTGGGGCAGGAGGTGCTCTTCCTCCTCCTCCTCCTCCTCCTCCCCATCTAACCACCTCAGGAAAGCAAATGCATCTGTGGTTTGATGTGTTCAGTGAGCAGCCAGTGGGGTTTTTCCACTAAACTGTGTCCCAGCTCTTTGTTTGAGTTTGCAGCTGACTGAACATTCTGGTCATGTGGGAGAGGTAATATTTTTTTATCTGAAGAGCTCTGTTTATTTACTGGGACTCTGTATCAGGGGAAGAATAAAATCCCTATATTATGTCTGTGTGGAGAGATTGGGAGCTGGCAGCAGAGTGAATTCTTTGAAAGACACACGTTAAAGTACTTAATGTCACATAATTACATAGTGCAGTGGTCATTATGTCCTTACCTTAGGGGAGAGGCATTGTTCCATCCCTGAATCATCCCATAGCCTGCATTTAGGCAGATTCCAGTCCCAGTCACCACATCCTGCTTCATGCTGTGACTTAAACTGGGACAGTTGTTGCTCATTAGAAAGAACAAAGCATTTACCAAGTTGTGCCCGTGTTTTCAGGACAGCCAGTGTGAAATACCAAAAGCATGATCCTGCAAAGTCATGGGTCCTGCAAGTTTTGTTGTTGTAGTGGCTGCAGATCCTCAGGTGAACCTGGCAGTGAGGTACAGGCACTACCCAGGTCTCCTGAGCAGCAGCAGGAAATAAATTCACAAAGAAACTTGTTCCCTGTAAAGCTGAGCAGTGCTGGAACGCAGCTGATGAAAGCAACAGACAGGAAATATCTCTGAGCAAAAGAAACATTTCATAATTTCATCTTCCTGACTGCAGGAAAAAAATTGTCTGCAAGGAAAAATTTTGGAAGGTCCAGCCTGGAAAATCATAGTTCCAAGAGAATATTTGATGTATAAGGAGCCTGGCTGGAGCAGTTCCTCAAAGCTATTGAAATGCCTTCTAGAAATCCCACAGTATTGTTATTTGCCTTGTCTAGGGTATGGCAAAGGGACTATCAAAGCATGAAGAGAAAATGCCTTTTCAGAGCACAGAAATTCTAGAAACCAGCTGCAATCTGTGACCAAGGAGCACGGGGACACAGAGATATTGAGATCCTGTGGAGGGAGGGTAGCCCTGGCTGTGGTTTGTGTGCTCAGAGCTGAGCTGGGCAGGCAGATAACAAAGAGCCACATTCCCAGTCCACCCCACTGACCCACTTTTGCTTTTTTGGTTTTCCCTCCTGCCACCTCGTGGGGTCCCACAGTGGAATTTGAGCTGCGCAGGGAAATAAAGAGACTGCAGGAATACAGAGCAGCAGGAATCACCAATTTCTGCAGTAAGTACCTGATGCATTATTCAGCCCATTCCCATCCATCAAGGAAGGGAAGGATGATTTTACAACATCCAGGATGTGTTGAATAAAAAGGCACTTAGCTCAGAGAGGCTCTGGGGCTGAGCAAGGCTTCAGCAATGATGCACAGTCCAGCTGGGCTGGTTTAGAGTGATCTGAGCCTTCAGTGTGGAAATCAGTGTCTAACACAGCTCTGCTCTGGGCAGCACTTTGCAAAAGCTTCATTTAAAATATTTGTGTCATGGCACAGTGGTCTCAGGGCTTTATCTTGGGACACTTTCACTGCCTGTCGACACCTGTGGTATCTGGAGAGAGGCCCAAGACCTCCACATAACAAAATACCCTGCTTTATCCTGGAATTGGATCATGGGAGCTCTTTTTGTTTGGTTTTGGCCTGAAATTAGCAGGGGGAAGGGTGCAGGGTGGGATCTGATCCCTTTTGGTGCCAAGTGGTCACCTCAAGGGGGAACAGCAGAGGCTGGGCTGGGGGCAGAAACCTTCCCAAAATCTCCTGAATAGGGACAAGCCTTGTGTTTTGGGGGTGGCAGGGTCCTGACCTTCCCAAAATCCCCTGAGGCAGGGGCAAGCCAGCGTGGAGAGTTTTTGGATGAGGCAGGTGGTGAGGGCAGGCTGTGTGTGTGCCACAGGTGCCCGGACCTACGAGCACCTGAAGAAGAGCCGGGACGAGGAGCGGCTGAAGCGCACGATGCTCTCGGAGGTGCTGCAGTACATCCAGGACAGCAGCGCCTGCCAGCAGTGGCTCAGCCGCCAGGCAGACATGTAAGCACTGCCACAGGGTGCCCAGGGAGCCTGGCACTGCCCCATCCTGCTGCCAGGGGCTTGGGGGGCAGCTTGTTCCATTGGGAGATGTCCCTGCCCTGGGAGCGATGAGCTTCGGGGTCCCTCCCAACCCAAACTGCTCCTGCCAGCAGTGGCTCAGCCACCAGGCAGACATGTAAGCACTGCCCAGGGAGCCTGGCCCAGCCTGGCACTGCCCCATCCAGCTGCCAGGGGCTTGGGGGGCAGCTTGTTCCATTGGGAGATGTCCCTGCCCTGGGAGCGATGAGCTTCGGGGTCCCTTCCACCCCAAACCTTCCTGGGGTTCTTGGTTCACTTTGCATCCAACACATTTTCCTGCCTGATAGTCACAAATCCATTCCCAGTTTATCAAGGTGGGAGCAGCCTGCAGAATTGAGAAGGGCAGAAGGGTGGGTGACAGCAATAGTGCTTGTTGAGTTCAGGCAAAGGAGGGACTCAACCCCTCCGTTTTCTCAAATTTAGATTTCAGGAACTGAGCTGCTGTTCATAAAGTCACAGAGGGAAATGAGCTCTTTATGGATATTA
Source organism: Zonotrichia leucophrys gambelii (assembly GCF_028769735.1). Lineage (NCBI taxonomy): Eukaryota > Metazoa > Chordata > Aves > Passeriformes > Passerellidae > Zonotrichia > Zonotrichia leucophrys. Next base: position 10,315,257 of record NC_088188.1, read on the forward strand.
ATGAGGGTACAGCTGATGCCTGAAATATTTCAGATGATTTTAGATGTAGCAGCATTATTAATGTGTCATCACCCTGCACGAGCACTTGGATTTAAGGAGCAAACGTAAAGGAAGTGCATCCTGTGTGCAGGAGATGGTTTGGAATTTCCCCACTCAATCTCCACTGCATTTTTAATTGTGTGCCCCTCCACGTTTCTTTGTTGGGTTTTTTAACAGGTTCCACACATATTTGTCAATGTGGGAACACTAAATATTTATAAATCCTGTTGACTCCTAGTCAGGGCCTGGGTTATGCAAGTTGAATTGTATAATTATTACAAGTTGTGGAAGAAGCAATTTCAGGGCCAACACATGCAGTTATGCTTAAAAAAACTTGAAGGCAATTTGAACATTTCCTTTCTTTGCAGTGATTCTGGCCTGACTCCCACGGTACCAGTTCCTTCAACTACAGGTAAGTGTTAGATGGTGTCTGCCAAAAAACAGTATTATTTCTCTGACAGCCTTTTCTGACTCTTTCTCTTGAGTGCCAAAGTGTCAGTCCTCAGGCCTCATGGTTAAGCACTGCTTAAGTCAACATCACATCAACTGCAAGTCATTCCACTCACATATCCTGCAGGATCTTTTGCTGAATTTCTAGATTTTTCTGACTAGAGGTCAAAACCCATCCTAAAGCTACATTAGCAAGGCAGGAAACAAAAGATTTTTCACAGTCTGTAAGCACAAATCAGGGTTTTTCCACCAAGAGGAGCCCATCTTCTTTCAGTGCCAGTCAGGACAGATTCAGGGGTGAGTCAAGGTCCTCATAAATAAATTCCCATCCCATTTGTTGAGGTCATGGGGTGACTGAGACTGGGATAAAGCTTTACTATGAGGTTGTTAAATGTTGCCGGGCAAAATGGCTTTGGCTCTGTCCCTACACCCAGTTTTTTATGTGGATGCTGTTAAACCACTTGAATGAAACTCTCCGAGGTGGACACTGGGTTTATATGTTCTCCCTCATTTCCTCCTGGTAGATTTGGGTCAGGATGCCAAGCAGTGAGTCAGGGCACTCCAGACTGTCCTGAACCTGTTTGGTGATTGCCAAAATCTGGTGTTTTGGATTAAAAACCAGCTTTGTGTATCTCAGAGTCCGTGAGGGGAGGACAGCGTCTTCCAGCTGAAGGTCTGGGATGGGGATGAACTTCCCTGTTAGTCAGGGATCCAGTGTCCCATGGAGGGGACTGTGCTGCCTGTGGAGTGTGATAGCTCACCGTGTTTACAAGCAGCATCACATGTGGAACAAAACCCAAACAGAATACCACAGAGCTGCTAATGAAGCAAACATCCTGCCCAGGGATGCTGGGGAAGAGCTGCCACGTGGCTCTAATTAAAGGCTGCATCACTCTGAATATACAAGAGGGCAAATTAACGCTTCACTTCTAGATTCTGAGCTCTTGACTTTGCAGCCTTGATATGTTTTATTTCATGTAGTTTGTGTGTGTGTGTGTGTGTGGTATTTTCTGGTTTATAAAAGAGTAAAACTGAATTCTGTCATGTCCCTCCTAGCACAGTGGCCCCATGCCATGGGAAGGGGGAGCAGTGCTGAGAAATAACTTCCTTTACACCTCCCACAGACTCACACTGCAGCTTCTCCCCAGTCCCCAGCTCCCTCTGCTCAGCTCCTCACACCCAGCCAGATCCCTTCTGTTCCTGCAGATGCCCAGAGACACAGACACTTCCCAGTGCCAGGGCAGGACCTGGCCAGGGCAGCGTCCTTGGGAAAAACAAATTTATTTTGCACATTTCCCAAGGTCTCATCACTTCACCAAATTTGGGGAGTTATCCTGGGATAGACACCTATCTCTAACGGTGCTAAATATGCAGCCCACAGCACAGGGTGAGAGACTTTTTTCAATGTGAATAAATAACCCAAACTTTGTCCTGATATCTGCAAGTTGGAAAAAAAAACCCCAAACAACTATTAGAGAAAAAAGCTGTCTGCAAGCAGGCAGCCCTTGTGAAAGTTAGGCTATGCACGGTAACAGCAAAATAAACAATAACTTATAACTGCTGTTTATATAATAATATAGAAACAATAGTGAAAGTGATAAACACCAGATGAGCTTGTGATAAATATTCCTTCAGAACTGTTCATCCTAACAGACAAAAAAATCAATGCCCAAACAGGGGATTGCAAAACAAATCTGCCTTGCAATACCTGCATGGTATTTAAAGGCATTTGAAGAAAACTGTGCCTCATGAAACTGTCAGTAATGCCAGAGAGAAATTGGCTTAATCACAGCAATAAAAAGTCTCATCATCCTTACAAGGTGCTGGTTTCAGCACACCTGGCACACCCTCCCTGCAGTGGGACAGTCAGCTGGGCTGAGCCATGCCTGATGCCAGTCTGACACAGAGCTTTTGTCCTGCAGTTCCTCCCAAAAACCAACAGCTCACGAGTCTCATGCAACATCCACAGAGCTTCAAATTGCAAAACCAAACCTTTTGTGGCATCAGCAGAGCTTTCTGCTGAGCCCTGACTAACCCTGTCTGTAAACACCTGGCTCCAGCTGGGTTGGAGTGCCTCCCTGGCAGGGCCCGGCCTGCTCTGGTTCTGACAGGGCTTTTCTGATGGGGCTTTTCTGATGGAGCTTTTCCTCCCCATCCCCAGGCAGAAGGAGTGCCCCACCGCTGAACCTCACCGGCCTGCCGGGCACCGAGAAGCTCAACGAGAAGGAGAAGGAGGTGAGGAGAGGATGGAAGGGTCGTCTCCATCATCTGTGTCTCCACAGCGCGCCTGGGGAGCTGTGAATGTCACCTGTCACAGGGCCTGGCTGCTCTTCCTTTCTCACAGAAACCATTCAGGTTTCCAGTTGCTCTCCTGTGCTACACACGCAGCACAAAGTGGCTGATTTAGCAAAGAAAGGAGCAGAGCACCAGGGTGATATTTGGTGCTGTTGCCACATCCATCTCCCTGCCTGCTCTCTGAGGCTGGGCTGAGCACAGGGGTTCATTTTTCTTAATGAACACTGGTTGTTTTTCAGCCCAGTGCAGGCCCTTCCTCTAACTCACTGCACAATACTGAAATAAGAGATTATTTTTTCTTCATAGAAGCCCTGAGGTGTCCTTAGGCTGCCCCAGGCAGGTTGCAGTGCCCAGGAAGCACAGCTGTACCTCAGCCTCCCCTCTGTGCGTGTTTCCCTTGGCTGCAGCTGGCAGCACTGGGAATCAGCTCCTGGCTTTGGTGGAATTGGCATTTCTGCTCCATTCAGCACGGGAATAATGGTGGCAGGACATCAGTGTGTGTGCGGAATCTGATTTCCTGGTCAGCTGAGACAGAAAGTCTGAGGGCTGAGGAATTCTGCAATTTCCTATCCGTGAGGAATGAGCATGAAGCATTTCCTTATTAAAGGGAGGAGACAGACAGTTTGTGCAGCAGGAGCAATGCCGTGCTCCTGGAAGGCAGCTGGAATTTGGGAGCTGAGCAGGAGCTGTGCAGCCAAACAGCTCAGGGGCTGTGCACAGCCATTCCTCACCAAACTTCCAACCACGGAATGCCTTCCCTGCACAGCCTCCACGCCAGACTTGTGGAGAGGGAGCTGCTTTTGTGGAAGGTATTAGAGCCTGAGTCTGCAGGGGATTAGCAGCCAGATGCCCTCCCTGGCTCCCAGCCAGCCCAGTTGCTGCTTCCAAGTGTGGCATGTGTGCTTCCCGGGCTTGGGAAGGAGCAGCGCCCACACAGGGCACGCTCAGAGCCGTGCTCCTGCCAGCCCAGGCCTTGCTCTCATCCTCCTCCTTTATTTTCCATCAGGAGTGTTTGTGAATGCAGCAGCCAGCAGGCTGCTCCCCTCCCTACCTGTGGATGCCAGCAGCATTCCCGTGTGCCTGCCCTGTGCAAGGAAACGCTGCAAGCGTTCTCAGGAAAACATTCCCCGTGCTCCTCCCCCAGCAGGGCTCTGGGAATGGGAGAACACGGCAAGTGTTGGTGTTTATTAACTTCACCTTTTGTCTTGCAGCTCTGTCAGATGGTGAGGCTGGTCCCTGGAGCCTATTTGGAGTATAAAGCTGCTTTAGTGAACGAGTGCAACAAACAGGGAGGCCTGAGACTGGCGCAGGCTCGAGCCCTCATCAAGATTGATGTGAACAAAACCAGGAAAATCTATGACTTCCTGATCAGAGAAGGGTACATCACAAAGGCCTGAGGACGGGCAGCAGTGCTTGGCTGGAGCAGGCAGATGTGGAGAAGCTTTGAAGTCGCTTTGACAGCGCTGAAAGATTTCACCAGTGTTGAATGAAGGACATTTCCTTTTGTTTAAAACCTTTCGGGGCTTTTTTTTTCCTTTTTTTTTTTTTTTTTTTTTTTTGGTAAAAACAAGTGGGGAGCTTTGTTAAATTGCATGAATGCTGACATTTGTCTGGGTTCCTTTTGACTCTGCTGTTGTCAGGATGGCTCTGCCTCGCAGCGCTGGGGAGGATCATGTGCCACAGAAGCTGATGTTAAACGTGAATGGGCATTCATTCCTCACACCTCCCGTGGCTGCAGAGAGCACCACGGTACCTCTGTGTGCTGCTGACAAAGAATCAGGACACAGCCACACTTTTTGCAGCACAGGGTACAGAGATGCAGTCCCTCCCTCCTTGTGTTCCTCCCTAAATCAGCAGCAGCTCTCAGAGGCGACAGCACGTGCCCGAGGCTGTAAAAATAGAGCTTGCAGTGGTCCAGTCCTTTTAACTTGATTGTGGTAAAGGATGGGAAAGGACGTGGCAGGGAAGCTCCTCAACAGTTGTTACTTTTATGTGGTATTAGCACACATCCCAGCAGGACGGCTCTGCACAAACCAAGGAGCTTGGATCCTGCTCCCCCTGTGATTTGGGGGTGTCAGGTTAAATATAATCCCTCCATTTCAGCCTTCTGCTCCTTGGGAAGGCTGCAAGCCACAGCCACTTTTGGGAACAGGGATAAAAAGCTTCTCGGGACCCTGATGTTCTCCCACAAAAAAGGAGTGAAGAAGCTCCTGTTGGTGGGGTTTTATTCCCTCAGCATTACCAGTGACACCCCTGAGGAGGTGCCACAAGTCCCTGCTCAAACACAGCCCCCATGCCATCATCTGATCAGGGGCTCCAGCACCAAACGTGGGGATTTGGCAGTCAGTTGGATGATGAAGATGGCTCTCTGCAGGTGCAGCTTGTGTGTTTATTGAACAGTGAATTGTTTGTCAGACAGCTTCCTGCTAGGGTGTAATGCTGGAATAATGTCCCACAGGAAAGCCAGGAGCCAGAGCAGGTGGGGTGTTGGATGCTCCCAAGTTTGGGATCTCTTGGAACAGCCTAACTGAGCTCCAGCTGCACCAGTACCTGGCTAAGGTGTTGAGATTTGGGTTGTTGTTTGCTCCCCAAGAGTAATTGTCCTGTGGACAGGAGGTGCCATTGAATGTGAAGTATTTTGGTTTGTAATAAAATCAAAATGACTTGAAACAATCTTACATCCACGTCCCCAGACTCGGAGTGAGACTGTAAAGGTCACACAGCTGCCTGGATCTATATCCATCAGCTCCTCACCAGGAGAGAGGAGATAAACCCCAGCAGCGGCCGTAGGGATGCAGCCACTGCATTGCCTAGCAAATATTTCTGTTTAAAGAAAAGCAGCAGTAATAAACGACGTGCTGGAGATTAAAGTCCAGAAATTGAGACTGGGGATGCCGAGGGAAAGAGCACAGTAAGCTGTAAAACCTTGGGAATGTTTTTCCCACTTGTCTTTTAACAGTTAACAACCAAACTGCCTTTCTTTAGGGTGACTTGGACCCAAAGGCAGAAAAGGAGCCGAGGGCACTGGAACCATCCTGGGGTTTGTTTGGGGGGCTGGGGAACACCAGCCCTCACTGCACTCCAGACTCACAGCTGGGGGATGCAGGTCCTTAATTACAGCCTCAGGTGGCCATGGAACATTAAATATTTAACATTAAATATGGAGCCAGGCTGGAGATGGGCGCTTTGGGACCTGCAGGATTGGTGACACCGGGGCCGGGGTGAGGCTGCGGCTGCTCCAGCTTAGTCACAGCACTGAGCTATGCAGGGAATGAGTCTTCCCGGGGCTGTGTTATCCGCCTGTCATTAAAGCATCAGTGCTGGGGGCTTTTTTTGGGACTCACAGCTGCCGTCACCCCAGCAGCAAGCGCTGGGCCCGCTGTGACTCAGCCCAGGGGGTGGGGGCTCCTCCCGCCCTCCTGCTCCCCACGGAGCAGATAACCCGATAACAGCAGCACACAAGGAGCCCTACTTTTAGTGCCTGCTCAAATTCCCATCAGGAGGGGCCCGTGAAACCTAAACCGCCTTTCCTTGGGAGAAAACACCACGCCGGAGCAGCAGCTTTTGAGCCGTGGCTAGAGAAACCCCAGGCTGCCGTCCTGGTGAGAAGGGAAAAGGGAAAAACCCATGGGGTGGTGCCCCATAGTGATCTCTGGCCTTCCAGCAAACTGGCTGGGTGACCTTCCAGGAAAAGCCAGCATGGATTTATTGGAGAAAGCACATTCCCACAGCCCTCCCTGTGACTGGAGCTGATGGACAATGCTGGGGCTGAGCCCAGCACCAGGCACACCAATTCCTGCAGCCCCCAGCCCACTGGGCCTCTTCACACCTGGGTGCTGTCACACCTGGCAGAGCTGGGTCAGGACCATGTGGAACCCAACAGGGAGTAGGAAGAGCATGAGGAGCACAGAGATGGGGGCAAGCAGAGTGGGAGCTGTTGGGCAATGCCTGCCCCACATCTGCATGGATGGATGGATGGAGAGATGATGGAGGGATGGATGGATGGTGGGATGGATGGATGGATGGATGGATGGATGGAGGGATGGATGGATGGATGGAGAGATGATGGAGGGATGGATGGATGGTGGGATGGATGGATGGATGGATGGATGGATGGATGGATGGATGGATGGATGGATGGATGGACGGACGGACGGCAGCCCTCTCAGCAGGCCTGCGTGACCCTGAGCACACCCTGCACGGAGCAGGGCAACACCCTGATTAAGATAATTGCCCTAATGACCAGCTAATGGCCCGTGGTCAGGCGCACCCTTGGGAATGTGCCGGGACCCACCGGGCAGAGCTCACCCCAGCACAGCCAGGGGCATCTGCCAGGCTGGGCTGGGCAAGCTGGGCTCACAGAGTCACCCAGAATATCCTGACCCATCAGCACCAGAGCCCAATCCTGACCCTTCCAAAGCCATCACCCCCAAAGGCACCATGGGGTGCCATCGGTCACCACTTGGAGCATCTTGTCCCTGCAGTCTTCAGAACTTTTCCAAGAGATGCAAACACACATCAAGCTCCTGGCAGAGTGCAGGTTAAAAGCACCAGCATTAGAAACACCTTTGCAGTTGTGTGAGTAGCTAAAAACTGCCCAGGATGAGCAACTGGAGCTGTGCAAGAGCCTTTTCCTCATTCGGCAGTGGTGAGGGGGAATGAGGGGTGTGGATGCTTGCGCAGGGAATCCCACAGGCTGCCACTCAAACCCATCCTCGGCTCTCCCTACGCTGCCCGTGGCCCACAAACACCCCCGGGCTGCCCTGCCAGGGCTGCGAGCCCCCAGCCCCGGGGGGACACCCCGAGGGGACACCCCGGGGGCTCAGCAGTCTCTCATCGTCTCACAGAGCTGTGATCACCCCGCGATCACCCGGGATTCATCCCTGCCCTCCCCGAGATGGTGCAGCTCCAAGGAAGGCAGCAGAACTGATGCAACACGGAGGCAAAGCAAACCTCGAGCTTGGAGAGCCAAACCCCTCACATTCTCATTTTTTTGGCCTTTTGAGGTTTTCTTAATTTGTCTATTTTTGTTCCTCGCCCACCTCCGCGCGGAGTGTGACGCGAGCCCTCGCTGGAGAGGCAGGGTTTTAAGGGAGAGCTCTGGCTGCTATAAAGCAGCGAGGTTCTTGGAAAAACAGCCTCTGGAGCAATAAACAGATTTGGAGCGGAGGGCTGTGAGGGACGGCTCCATCTGGGCTGCTGAGTCATGAAACCTGCCCGAGCGAGATACCAGCCGAGGGCTCGGGCTGGGGGAAGCTTCCTATGAGGGATTTGGGCTATTTCAGTCGGAGCGTGCGACAACAAAACCAGAAAGCGAACAAAAGCGGGCTGGGGTGGCCACGCTTCGCTCCGGCAGCCGCGGGGTTAAGGCAGAGGCTGCCCTCCTCCTCCTCCCACCTCCTCCTCCTCCTCCTCTGCCAGTGCCAGCCTTGTCCCGTCCCTGCCATGGTGGTGAGGCAGTGCGAGCTGAGCCCTCACCTCAATCCAACAGTTTGCAGCCGGAAAAAACTCTGTGGCCCCTGTGTTGTGTGGATCCCCTCACCCAGGGCATCCTTCCTTGGGAATCCCAGTCACAGCATCCCTCCCTGGAGATCCCCATCCCTCCCTGGAGATCCCCATCCCTTGGTATCTCTCCCTGGGGATCCCAGCCCATGGAATCTCTCCTTGGGGATCCCCATCCCTCCCTGGAGATCCCCAGCCTGACTTGGGGATCCCAGCCCATGGTATCAATCCTTGGGGATCTCCATCCCTCCTTGGGGATCCCCATCCCTTGGTATCTCTCCTTGGGGATCTCAGCCCGTGCCAGCTCTCCACAGGAACCTGAGCCCGCCCTGACCTGGCCAGGGTACAGCTGGCCCCAGGAAGGTGCCTCAAGAAGCCCTGGGAGCCTCAGGACCACCTGGCATTCCTTCACTGTGCTCCCAGTGTGGGGAGGATTGTGGCTTGGGATGCCCTAAGTCACAAAACCAGGTTTCTCTCTCTCTCTGTCAGGGCTGGCTTCCTCCCCAGTGAGCACCCCTCGAACCAAGGGACTCTGGCACATCCCCGTCCCCAAAGGGACCCCACCTTGTCCCCACACACATTAGCAGGGTCCCCACAAGGACATGGCATGTCCCAGGCCTAACAAGGGATGTCCTGGGCTCTGCCACATCCCCACAGGCTGTCCCATCCTCACCAAGACCCTGCCACATCCCTGTCCCCACAGCAGCCACCTCTCCCTGCCATGTCCCTTCACTGACTTCAACACATCCCATCCCCACAGGGACCTGGTCATGTCCCCACTGGGATCCTCATTTTCTCCATCCCCACAGTGATCCCATCATGTCTCCACTGTAACCCTCACTTGTTCCCATGCCCACTGGGATCCCCGCTCATCCCCACAGTCACATCAGGATGGTCCATTTTTCCCCTTCCCCACAGAGACCCTGTGTTTTGTCCACAGTGACACTCAGCCGTCCCCATCCCCATAGGGACCCCATGTTTTCCCCACAGTGACACTCAGCCGTCCCCATCCCCACAGGGACCCCATGTTTTCCCCGCAGTGACACTCAGCTGTCCCCATCCCCACAGGGACCCTGTGTTTTCCCCACAGTGACACTCAGCCGTCCCCATCCCCACAGGGACCCCGTGTTTTCCCCACAGTGACACTCAGCCGTCCCCATCCCCACAGGGACCCCGTGTTTTCCCCACAGTGACACTCAGCCGTCCCCATCCCCACAGGGACCCCATGTTTTCCCCACAGTGACACTCAGCCGTCCCCATCCCCACAGGGACCCCGTGTTTTCCCCACAGTGACACTCAGCTGTCCCCATCCCCACAGGGACCCCATGTTTTCCCCACAGTGACCCTCAGCTGTCCCCATCCCCACAGGGACCCCGTTTTTTCTCCACAGTAATACTCAGCTGTCCCCATCCCCACAGGGACCCCGTGTTTTCCCCACAGTGACACTCAGCTGTCCCCATCCCCACAGGGACCCCGTGTTTTCCCCACAGTGACACTCAGCCGTCCCCATCCCCACAGGGTCCCCCTTATGTCCCCACCGGGACCCCTTTTCCCGTCCCACTGGCCCAGGCCGCGCGGGCCCGGCGGCGGCGGCGGCGCCTTTAAGCGGGGCCGGTCTCCCGGAGCCCCCGCCCGGGGGCCGGGCCGGGCCGCCCCCCGTAGCCTGGTAACGGCGGCTCTGCGGGCGGGGGCGGCCCCGGCAGCCGCGGTCAGGTGGCACCGCCGAGACGGAGCCGGCCGAGCACGATAAAAGTCCCGGCCCGCCGCCGCCACGGCTGCGAGGGAGCGCGGAGCCGCCGCCCGGGAGCCATGGTAGGGACGAGCCGGGCCGGGCGGGGGGAGCCGGGGCGCTCGGGATGGGGGGCCCGCCGTTCCCCGCCGTGATCGCTGTGCCCAGCCCGCCCCTCTCGCTTACGGTGCCTCCGGAGGGGCCCCCGGCGGGCGGGACGGGACGCGGGGAGGCTGCGATCCCCGGCGGGCTCGGGGCACCGGGGCTGTGCCGTGGGACAGCGGGACGGGCGGCGCTGCCGGGGCGCCCCGGGGAGCGGGACGCGGCGGGAGAGCGGGGGGCAGCTCCGAGCGGCACCGGAGCAGCCGCGGGCACGGCTCCGGGGGCTCCTCGACGGGGAACGGAACCAGCCCCAGCACGGGCTGTGCTCTAACAGGGCTCCATCCCCGCATCCTGCGTCGGCACCCGCCTCTGGCTGCTGCTCTCGGCACCCCCAGCTCAGCATCCATCTCTGGATCCTGCTCTTGCACTCCTGCTGAGGGTTCCCATCCCTAAATCCTGTCCTTCCACCCCTGCTGAGGGCTCCCATCCCTGGCTCCGGCTGAGGGCTCCCATCCCTGGCTCCGGCTGTGGGCTCCCATCCCTGGCTCCTGCCCCCGGCATCCCCAGCTCAGCATCCATCCCTGGATCCTGCCCTTGCACTCCTGTTGAGGGCTCCCATCCCTAAATCCTGCCCTTGCTCCCATCCCTAAATCCTGCCCTTGCACTCCTGCTCTGGGCATCCAGGCATCCATCCCTGCCTCCTGCCCTCGCTGCCACCCCAGGCTCCTGCCCTCCCCGCCCCGGCTCCCAGGGCAGCCCGGTGTCCCCAAGCCCCGGGGGTGCCTGCAGCTGCCCGGCCTCGCATCCAGCCCGGCTGCATGCACGGCCCTTGACTCAGCTCCGGAGCAGCTGCTTTGAGCAACACTGGTAATCAATGAGTGGCATTTGGCTGTAGGGAGATGGGGCAGGATTCTAACCTGTTCGACTGGGCAGCAAATGAGCCTTTTATTCTGGAGGTTTGAGTGTTGGCAGATGCCTTAATATCATGTTGCAAGTTCAGTTTATCCCTAATGCCCCTGCCTCAGGAATGGTGGAGGATTAGCACTGGCAAAACACTGTTTTCCCTTCTGAGACACCGGATCAGCTGCCCTTCTCTGGCAGGGAGTGCATTCCTCCCCCAGGCCTCGCTGTAAACCCTGGTGTTTGCTGTGTTCCCGGTGGCTGGGACGGGCTCTGTGGCACTCTGATTCCCAAGGAATGAGAAGGAAGGATCCCTCATTTGGGGGACACGTGCTGTTCCCCTCTGGCACAGAGATCTGATGCCACGGCTCGGCTGCCGTGACCCTGGTGAGCGTCAGGGGAGCAGTAATGCAGCAGGTTTTAATCAGTTTGTGCCTGGAAGGTGTGAACGTGCAGCTCTGCCTGTCCTTCCTGCCCCCGAGGGCTCGCCTGGGTCCTGGGCAGGGACACAGATCCCGGGTTCCTGCAGGAACAAAGGTGAAATCCCGGGGATTTCATCCGAGCCCTCCCTGCGGGGTCTGCTCTGGGCTCTGGCACTGCTTCCTCCTTGGTCAGGGCAAGATGGAAATTTGCATGGCTTAACTCAATACCTGATCCCAGCTGGAATCTCGGAGCTGGAAAGCCGGAGAGCTCACGGTGCTCTAGTGCTAGAAACGTGCAGGGTGTGGGGAGGGAGCAAAGGGGTGCAGAGCCACCACAAAAAAGCGTCAGGTTTGTGCTCTGGGAGCCAGAACCAGCTTTGTCCCATGGAACCAGCACACCTGGGCATGCAGGGAAAGGCTGGGAATGAGGAGTGGGGAAAAGGCCCCTGGGCAGGGCAGTGGGGCCTGGCAGCACCACTCACTGACCCCACCAGGGCCATGAATACAGGCTGTTCACCAGAGCAGCCTTCCAGGCTTCCTGCCACGGCTGCAGGACTTTCCTTCCAGGGTGGTTTTCCCTGGAAGGGAGGGGTAACACCTCAAACCAGCACAGGAGCCTCTCCCAGCCCCTCCTCTCCAGGTACACAGCGCACACACACACCCATTTATCGCTCCAGAAGGACACTCTGAGCAGACATAACATGCAGGGAGGGCTCTGGCATTCGGAAATAGCTGAGGAATCTCTGAACAGGAGCCCCAGCTCCCTGGATGCTTGGGAAGAAAGCCAGGAACTGGGAGGCAAAGGCACTGCCCACCCTTCCCGGGGCACCTGTGGTGCAGGCAGTGCGTGGGCTCAGCTCACACAGCTACTCCCCTGCTTTAAAAATAGCATAAAATTATAATAACCAGGCAGGTTTGGGGTTCCCAGCAGAGAGGATCAACAGGTGCTGCCACAGCCACCCCTAGGCCAGATGGGTCAGGGCTCCCAGGCCAGGGAGAATTAATTCTCATTTATTTTCACCATCCTGCCCTGCAGTGTGGGGGGTCTGCAGGTCCCTCCCTTCGGGGGCAGGAGTCCTTCATGGAGGAAATGTGAATTTGCACAGCATCCCTGGAAAAGGGAATTCCCCCAGCCTGGAGCAGCCAGAGGGGCCTCCTGGGAGCCGAGGGGTGCTGCCCACAGGGAAGGAGGGCCCATGTGTAAATTCAATGTCCCCGAACTGGTTAAAGTGGGCCTCTCTGCCTGTTACCCGACACAACCCCAGGGATGTGCTCAGGGCTGACCTCATTCCTCCCAGCTGCTGTGGGCACATCCCTCTGCTCCCAGCCTTGGGGAGCCTGGGCAAGGCTGGGCAGCCCCTGCCCGCCAGGAGTGCCTCCAGAGGGGAAGGTGCCACCATCGGGTGCCAGCTTTGGTCCCCCCTGGAAGCCAGGCAGCTGAGAGCACGCAGCAGTTGGCACTGGCCCTGGAAAAGGCCCGGGTGAGGCCAGCACGGAGGCACCGAGCTGTTTCCAGGACACGTTGCAGTGAATTTGCAGCTGCCTTCGATTTCATGGGCTCTGGGGTGGGCTGGGGCAGAGCCCCACGAGCAGCAGGCACAGCCCTGGGCCCGGCAGGGTCACACACGAGCAAACACACCAGGTCCCTGTGTTTTGTTCTGCTAACAGGGAAGAGATTGTGTCCCTCCTGTCAGCTGTGACCGCGCAGGGCACGGCTCCGGAACAAACAAGGCTCCATCTTGCAGCACCCTGTGAGCCAGAGCCAGGCCTGGGTCTGCCCCCTGAATGTGCCCCCATCCACCTCCCCCGGGTCACATTGGACACGGGGAGCAGGGCATGGAGCTTTCCCAAACTCCACCTGCAATCCAGATGCCATCAGCTGGCGCTGGAACGATCTGTGGCGCTCCAGAGGAGGCGGCGTCGCCTCTCAGGGCTGGAAAACAGCCCTCAGTGCTCAGCCCAGTGGGGAACCGATGCTGCCCGCCGCTGTGAGGATCCCTTCGTGCCTCCTCACAGCTTGGGTCTGGATTTTAAAGCATTTCACACAGTTCTGAAGCAGGATGCAGGTGGCCACGCCACTGCCGCGTGCTGGGGTAGCCCTGTCCCCCAGCCAGCAGCACACGGAGCCCGTGGCTCTGGAAGCACAGACGTGGCGTTTCAAGGGAAGATGGTTTGTTTTTCTTGCATCAAATCCTCTCGCTGCTTGCCGAGGGAGGCTTGTCCTCGCAGCAGAGCGAGGGTTTATGAATACCAGCGTGCCCCAGGTTGTGCCCGCTGCCCGTCTCGCTCTGTCCCTGCGGCCAGGAGCCCTCCCTGCGGCCAGGGGTTTGGCTGGCAGCTGGCAGGGCCCAGCTGGAGAGGGAGCAGTGCCTGTTCCTGCTGTGGAGGGGATGGCTGCATGGCAGGGACCATGGCAGGGTGACAGGGATCACAGCATGGCAGGGTGACAGGGATCCCAGCAGGGATCACAGCGTGGCCGTGGGCAGCGCCGCTGTCCCAGGAGCTGGTGGCAGTGGCAATCCAGAGCTACTGCCCTGCCTGGCAGCTGGGACCCTGCCCATGGCACCAATGGCATCCTCAGAGGAGTGCTTGCAAAAGCCTCACCGCCCATGTTTCCTGCAGGGCCAGGGAGGGATTTTGGCTGGCAGAGCACTCAGCCACTGCTCAGCCGGGCACTTTGGGCTGGGTTGGAGGCACCACCCTGAGCCTGGTGCCAGCCCGAGGCTCGGTGCTGCCATGTGGGAGCAGAGCTGTGGAGCGAGACAGGAGGCAGTGGGTGAGCCTTGCCAAGCCCTGGGACACAGCAGTGTCAGCTGCCACCCCTCTGGAGGCAGCAGGCTGGCATTGCCAGCAGGCTGGGACAGGCTCCTGAGGCACTGCCAGCCCTGCAGGAGCTGCCCTGGCTCGGGGGGCAGGCCGGACGCTGTGCTTGCAGACCAAACTGCTCACTCTGGGGTCGTTGAGCTTCCCAGAGAGCCCAGGGTGCCTTGTTGTGCGTTTTGGGCACGATTCCCCTTTTTGTGGATCCTCTGGGAAGTTACTGGTGTGTTCTGGCAAGCGCGGGGACCCAGCTGTGCTGGGAGCTGCACAGGCAGCCAGGCCTGCTCAGAGCTCCGGGCAGACAGATTATTATCTTGATTTAACATCTGACAGCTCCCATCCTGCTCGGAGAGGCCAGCCCAGGCTGCCAGCAGAAGCAGTCGGGGGTTGGTCGCAGCATCCTCTGTCTCAGCCCAGATCACCCCGCCTGCTCCCCTTCCTCCTTTCCCGTTCCAAACGGAACCACTCGACCTTTCCGTGGTGAGGATGTGCTGATGGCTCTGACCCACGCCTGTAATGGCTCCAGGAGCACAACCAGAGGCAGGAGAGCAGAGCCAAGGGCTGGGAAGAGGAGCCGGCGGCTCCCGCTCGATCTCTCCCCTCCCGGCTCTGCTTTGGGCTCCCTTGGACTCAGCACAAGCAAGCCCTGACCCCAGAATGGCTGCAGTTTGTGCTGTCTGCTGAAATTTATTTGAAATGCCACTCTCCAGGACCATTTCTGCAGCAATTTGCTGTTCAGGCTGGCTGGGAAGAGCCCTGAGCAGGCTCGTTCATTCAGCGCCTGCGATATTGACTCTTCTCTTTACTGCAGGATTAGAGAGCATTTGTCATCTCCAAAATGAATAACTTTTCCTCTCCTGGGAGGGGGGAGAAGCCTTGCCTCAGTACTGACATTTCGCACACCCAGCCCAGAAATCTTCTCCAAATCCCAGATGATGATCTGGGAATTAAAGCAGGGGCTTCAGTGTCTCTGTTCCCTGAGCAGAGCAGGGCCCACCCTGCACAAAACCCATGCTCCAGAGGGACAGAGGCCTGGGGAGCTCTCACCTGTCCAGGTAGCAGCCCCATGGTTGTGTTCCTGCCACACAACCCAACAGAAACTCAAGTGCCCCAGGAACGAGCCACAGCCTCAGCTCTCAAGGCAGAGGAGCTGCGTTAAAAAACAAACAAACAAAAAACCAAACCCTTAAAAATGAGAGCAAACCGCCCGGCAGCACCAGAATAAGAAGGCAGAAGCTCAGACTTGCCAACTCATTGTCTAGAGCCCGACCAGTTCTCCCTCCTGTCCTGGAGATCACAGTACTCCACTCACAAACTCACCCTGTTTGTCATCTGAGCTTCCAGAGGTGTTTTCAAGTCTTTCTCAGGAGGTCCAGGAGCCAGCAACGCTTTCCCGTGGGAATTCCAGCCTTTGTTAACAGGACTGCCTTCCCAGGAATGAAAGCAAGAGAAACAAACTCCAGCTGTTGCAAGATTTGGAGGAGCAGAGCCACGAGCGTTGCCGGCAGCAACCTTTCCAAGGGGCTGCACCACCAAAACACCAAGCACGGCTTTGGGATCACTGCACTGCTCTGGAAATCCTCTTACCTGCAAAGGAGCAGCTCTGGGGCCAGGAGATCCAGCCCAGGTGGGACACAGCCAGCCTTCCATGGGAGCAACTGCCCGGGCTGGGCACCTGCCTCTCCTCCTGAGACTGGGGAAGCACAAAGCTCAGCCTGGAGTGCGGCAGGAGCTACACTGAGAGCTGGAGATCCTGGCTGCAGGATGAGATCCGGGTGGATGGGGCTGCAGAAGTGTCCCCTCGCCATAAACCCGAGGATGGTGCTGGCCAAGAGCGCTGGTGAAGGACCTGGAGGCTTTGAGGAGCAGAGTGTTCTCCAGGCTGTAATTAGCCACTGGCTTCCCCCACCCCTGATTATGCAGAGGAGGGAAATGGCAGAACCCACCAGTCTGCCGGGGAGGGAGGAGGCTGCTCCAGTCCTGCCCTGCTGCATCAGGGTCCCCCTGCCACCCCAGGGTCCCTGCCCTCCCTCTGGGCACTGTCTGGGCTCAGTGCGTGGCAAGACCAAGGCACAGTCTGGAAAGGGATTTACTGTGGGTCAGGGCTGCTGCAAGATTAATTAATTCATTAACTGGAGTCAGCCCAGAAAAAGGAGGATGTGATGGCAGGAGCACCTGGATGCCAACAGCCCACTGTTCTCCTCAAGGACCATCTGCAGCCTCTGGGGATGTCAGGCCTTTGCAGGAAACCCCAGTGACATTCCAGCTCCTTTGGAGAGCGCTTCCAGTGCTGCTTTGGGGACAGTTCTGGCCCCAGCATCCCGGGGCTTTGGGCTGCTGTGACTGCCCAGCCTATGCCAGCACTCAGAAACCCAACCAAGGAGAGCTGGGGTTTTTATTTCACATGAGGTGATGCTCCCTGGCTGTACCTGGCAGTGCAGAGGCTGAAGGGGCAGTGGTGCCCCTCCCTGTGCCCTGCCAGGAGCCCCTTGTGCCACCAGCCCTCCCAGGCACAGCCATGCCAGGCTGTGTGAG
The DNA here is from genome assembly GCF_028769735.1 of Zonotrichia leucophrys gambelii. Taxonomy (NCBI): domain Eukaryota; kingdom Metazoa; phylum Chordata; class Aves; order Passeriformes; family Passerellidae; genus Zonotrichia; species Zonotrichia leucophrys. Next base: position 10,332,051 of record NC_088188.1, read on the forward strand.
GGCTTTGTTCCATCTCCTGCGATTTTCTCCTTTTTTTTTTTTCCCTGCACTCGGCAACGGCTGGGGAGAGGCTTTTCTTTCCTTTTCTGTTCCTCTGCCCCAGCACAATGAGGGGAATGGCTGCGTGAAGAGCAGCAGTGTTGGATTACAGGGGGTGTGCTGGGAAGGGCAGAGGGATCTCACAGGAGCACACAGGGGCACTGGGGCCGGGCAGGGTGCAGGGTACAGCCCTGGGGACAAAGAGGGATCTCACAGGAGCACACAGGGGCACTGGGGCCGGGCAGGGTGCAGGGTGCAGCCCTGGGGACAAAGAGGGATCTCACAGGAGCACAGCAGGGCCCTGGGGTCAGACAGGAGGGATGTGGGTGCAGCCCCGGGCACAGGTGAAGGCTCACACCTGCGAGCCTGGGGGAGCCAGAGCTGCTGCCAGCCCAGCCCCTTCCATGCCCAGCTCCCTGCTCAGCAGCAGCTGCTCAGCCGGGTGTGTGTGGGCAGCAGCGTGGCTCTGTCACATGCCTGAGCCAGCAGCCACAGCCGGTGGCATCGCGGCAGCTCCGCCGCACGGGAGGGACGCGGTGCCCGCCCTGCTGTGCCCAGAGCTGGGCACCGTCACCCCCAGGCACGGGGCTGTGGGCACAGCAGCCTTATCTCTCGCTGCAATAATGAGATTCTCTTCCAAATATTCCCTCCTCCTGGCTGAGAGCTGCTCTGGCTCGGGGGGAGCCGTGTGGGCCATTCCGAGCCCCGGGGATGTCGTGTGTGTGTGCCTGGGGTGTAACAGGTGGGACAGAGCAGCTGTGGCTGCCCCTGCGTCCCTGGAGGTGTCCAGGGCAGGCTGGACGGGGCTGGGAGCACCCTGGGATGGGATGGGATGGGATGGGATGGGATGGGATGGGATGAGCAGGTGTTTGCTGCCAGTGCAGCAGCCCCGGTTTGCAGAGCGAGCCCAGCCTGTCACATGCAAATCCCCGGATAAGTTCCTGCCTGCAAACAGGAACCACTTTATGGAAAGCAGCAGAGCCCTTCCCAAACCACTCCAGCTCCCCCAGGAGCAGCTGGAGGCTCTGCCTTGCCCAGAGCTGCTTTGGGGTGGCTCTGCTCTCACCCAGCAGCGTTTCCCAGGGGATTCCACTCTGGGGGCTTCTGGGGAAGGAAGGGGATGTTGGGAAGGGGATGTTGGCCCCATCCTCAGCTTTTTGGGAGCACGGTGCTGTGGCTCTGGCATCAGCTCTGCCCCTTCCCATTCACAGGAACAGGGGGTCCCTGTGGGGGGCTTGGGCACCATCAGAAGGACACAGACCTGCCCCAGCTGTCTGGGCTTGGGCAGATGCTAAAGGAGACATTAGAGTAAACCAATTACTTAAATGACTTTATTTTTTTTTTGAGCCATGACTTCTGTGCCAGCCTCAGATTCCTCAGGGCTCACTGTGATTCTGAGTGCCGTGTTGGCAGGAATTGGTGACATTCTGGTCTTGGCAGCAAGTGCCACCCTGAGCCCTCATCTCTCTGTGGGGAAGCCGTGGTGCTCCCTCCCAGTTCTTGGGCACCCCATATCAGATCCAGCACGGATCCCAGTACAATCCATGCTGTTTGGGCACCCCATGTCAGATCCAGCACGGATCCCAGTACAATCCATGCTGTTTGGGCACCCCTAATCAGATCCAGCACAGCTCCCAGTACAATCCATGCTGTTTGGACACCCCTAATCAGATCCAGCATGGATCCCAGTACAATCCATGCTGTTTTGTCTCCCCAGCCCAGCGTGGGACACTCTCCCTGAGCCACCCCAGCCCCAGCAGCCCCAAGCTCTGCAGTGCCGCGCCGTGACCGAGAGCGGGACCTTGTCACCAACTGTAAGTGCCCAAACCCTCTGCATTGTCAGTGAGAGCTGACAGAGCAGGGATATCCCCTGCTCAGAGAAATTTATTCCTCTGGAAAAACACCCCTTTCCTTGCTGCTGCAGCTGGGTGGCTGCACTGGGGGGAAGCTGGGCACTCGTAGCTGCAGCAAAAGCCTTGTTGGGGCAGGAACTTTTGCAGCTTTAGTCCTCAGCTGCAGGAGCTGCTCAAGTAGCTGCCAGCAGGGAAGAGTCACAGGGGAGGCCACGTTGTGCTCATTAAGTTTCTATAGCACAGAGCCAAAAATCCACTGGCAGCACCACCAGCCATTGCTGGGACCTGCTGGTGCCTCCCAGAGCACGGCATGAGGGCAGGGAAGCCACAGCCCTTTAAAGGAGCCTTTTAACATAATTAGGAATTCTGGAGGGGCAGATCCCTCTCCCCAAGGCCCTGAGCATCCCAAGTCCCCTCAGCTCTGCCAGTGCCACCAGGGTGGGCTCAGAGGTACCTGGGCAGGGACTCCCCAGCCTGCACAGACTGAGCCTTTCCCGTGCCCTTCTCCAAACAGAGAACACAGACTGGCAAATTATTGATGCTCCAGGGCTCATCCCCTTGCCTGCAGCTTCTCCCTGGCTTTGGAGGTGCCCCAAAGGAGCAGGAGGGTCAGAGCAGGGACCCTCCAGGCCCGTGTGGCTCTCACAGGCACTCCCAGGCCTCTGCCAAGCATTAGTCAGGCATTGAAGCAGGACAAGAGCCTCCCCTGTCCCAGCCTCTGCTCTTGGGTTTTACTCCCAGCTTCTGACATAACCAGGTCACTCTTTCCACACTTCCCCTGCCTCTGTGAGAGCTGATGACTGATGGGGATGGACGTGACTCACCGCCTTTCCTAATGAGCGACTTTCCTCTGTTTATGTGCTTTGGCGGGGCCTTTCCTGCACCTAAAAAGGAGAAGGGTGGCACTGGGGAGAGGGCAGCCTGCTGGAAATTGCTGGCATCTGCTGTTCCTCACCATCCCTTTGAACCGTGGCCAGCTGTGAAGCTGCTGTGTTTAGGCATGGAAGAGGTGTAGCTCATCCTCCACGTGCTGGGCCGGCTGAGATGCTGTCCGGGCCCACAGGTGAACCCTTGACGAGTAATTGGAGTTAATTAGGCTGAAGATTTTTTTGTTACTATCTGTCCAGGCAGTGCCTGGGGGACGGCAGTAATGAGCACTGTGGGCCCAGCCCCACATTCCCCACGGAGCCGTGCCAGGCCAGAGCAGGGCGAGCTGGGCTTTCCTGTTCCCTGGCTCAGGTCAGGGCCAGCTCCCGCTCACGGCCTCCCTTGTGTTTTGCAGTGACTGAGCAGCGGGAGCTCTCGCTGTCCTGCCGCCAGCGGGCCAGACAATCCTCCCTTGGCTCTCTCCCCATGATGGAAGCCTGAGCGCCAGGATCCTCCATGACCTCCAGAAGCCACAACTCCCTGCCGAGAACTCTGATGGCTCCGCGGCTGCTCTCGGAAGGCGCCCTGGGGGGCATCGCCCAGATCACGCCCTCGCTGTACCTGAGCCGGGGCAGCGTGGCCTCCAACCGGCACCTGCTGCTGTCGCGGGGCATCACGTGCATCATCAACGCCACCATCGAGATCCCCAACTTCAACTGGCCCCAGTTTGAGTACGTCAAAGTGCCTTTGGCCGACATGCCCAACGCGCCCATCTCGCTCTACTTCGACAGCGTGGCCGACAAGATCCAGAGCGTGGCGCGCAAGCACGGCGCCGCGCTGGTGCACTGCGCCGCCGGCGTCAGCAGGTCGGCCACGCTCTGCATCGCCTTCCTCATGAAGCACCACAAGGTCTCCCTGCTGGAGGCCTACAGCTGGGTGAAGGCGCGGCGCCCCGTGATCCGGCCCAACGTGGGCTTCTGGCGGCAGCTGATAGACTACGAGAGGAAGCTCTTTGGCAAGACCACGGTTAAAATGGTACAGACGCCCTACGGCATCGTCCCGGACGTTTACGAGAGAGAGAGGAGACCCCTGATGCCTTACTGGGGAATTTAACGGGACTGCAGATGGGAAACGCGAGTTGAGCAGACTGGAGATGTTCCCTTCTCCTTCTACAGCCAACTTTGGTTCTCTACCACACAGCAGAACCTCAACTCTCACCTCACTGACCCGCAAGGCCAACGATTCCCTTCGAAGCGTTTTTCTCTATGGGGATTTCCCATCTGCATCTCTGATTTAGTAAATCCGGGTCTCATTATAAGTTTATTCCTTCCATAAAGCCTCCATATTTTTTTCCTTTTTGTTTTTTTTTAGTCAGTTTATTAGGATCCTCCAGGGAAGGGCCTGAGAGGCATTGGGCAGAGTGGATGGCCCAAGTACGCTTCCTGCCTCAGTAGTAGCCTGGATATTTTGTTCTAGCTTGTTTGCTTCCTTGCACAACCCTGTAGTGGCTCAGGAGCAGCACTGGCGAGGCCCTGCCCCACAGCAGCAGGTTTTCCAAGCACCAGGGAGGCAGGAGCACAGGGGCTGTGGTGCTGGTGCTGGTGTTTTCTTTAACATCCGTAGTGACTCTCAGTATATAGTGTTTGAGACCTTTAGTCAGCTCTTAATCGTATTCAAAGTTAGGGGGAAAAAGGGAAAAAAACAAACAAACAAAAAAGATTGAATCAGTCCGTGTCGGCCACAAGTAAAATAAAAATTGAGCAATTCAAATCAAATAAATACAAGATCCTTTTTCACTCATTCCATGCCGGGGCAATAGTCCTGGAATACACTTCAACCACTGGAAAATGCTGGTGTGTTCTGTGGGTGGAAAGTTGACAGATCTTGTCCAGATGTGGCTCAAGGCAGAAGCAGGAGGGATGAAGCCTCTGGGGCAGCCAAAGAGACGCTCAGGAATGTGTGCATGGCCCTGCCAGGGCTGGGCGTGTGTGCCAGCATCCAGCAGCAGCCCAGAGCCCTGGAAGGGGTAAATCCCTCCAGGAGGGGGCGAATTCCCTGGGTTCCTGGGCAGTGTATGTGTGTGCCAGCATCCAGCAGCATCCCAGCCCCAGAGGGGCTCAATCCCCTGGGTTGCTCAGCTCCAGCTCCCCTCAGGACCTGCCTTAGCCACTCCTGCCTCGCTCCATTCTGTCCTCGAGGTGATGCTGCATCCCAGGGCTGCTCCTCTCTGTCCCCAGGGTGGTGACAGAGGCCTGGCCTCGCCCAGAGCGTGCCAGGAGCCGCTCCAGCCCCAGCCCTCCCTGGAGAAGCCTTGCTGGTTCCTTGGAGTGTGGCTGGAGCCCAGGAGAGCCCCTGGTGCTCCTGAGAAGGCACCAGAGCTTCTGTGGCCTCTGGAGGAGGGGGAGCAGGCAGAGCGCTGCGATCGCTGTCTGATTTCAATGAGATTCTATACTTGTAAAAAAACCAAAATCAATAAAGATTAAACCAGAACATGTGTTGGTTTCCTGTTCCAAACTGTGCTAGTGGAGCTCCAGCAGCAGCCTTTAAACAATTGTGCCTGAAGGATGTTTTCTGCTTTTCCCAGTGAGTTCTGCCCCACTGGAATAAAGGTGAGGTTCCATGGCTGCATCCCAGTTCCAGTTCAGGCAGACACAGACTCATCTTCCAAATTTATCAAACTCCAGCCAGGGAAATGTAAGTGAGGAACTAGAGAGTGAAAATCAGGATTAATCACTGGTCTGGAGATGTTCCAACACATGACATTTTACAGGGAAAAAAAAAAAAGCTAAAAACTGAAATCTGCTCACAAAATTAAACTTTACCTAAAAATGGGCAAAGTAGGGTTTTACAGCATTTCTGGTATTAAAAAATAGAAGGTTAAAAATTCTCCACTTGGAATTATTCTGTAGATTTTATGCACACACAGCCCGAGGAGTGAGGGGAGAGGGAAATGCTGATGTTCAGCCAAGAAGGCACCAAAGGCTGGCTCTAAACACAAGGGAAAGTTAGACCCATAAAAAGTGAAATTGCCTAATAAAACACATGAGAAAACAATTCACCTGAAATCCCCATTCACGGTTATATTACACTCTTAGTGCTTGTGGGAATTTCCTGCAAAAGCTCCTCTTGTATTCACTACAGCAAAATATTCTACACAAGTGTTTTCCCCCTCAAAATCCAGGTTTTTCTCCATTCTCAAATCCACAGAAACCAAAGAAAAGAGAGCTCTGGTTTAGCTTGGATTGCTCTGAGCGCACCCCTTCTCCTGCTCCCCACAGGCTTTTCCAAGTGGTATCTAAATCATCTGAAATATATTTTATATCTTCCAGTACTTGGTGAGACACCTTCCCCATCCCAGCCACAGAGCAGGTTCCACTTACATTATGATATAAATATGATATAAATATTTCAGCTTCCCAGGCTGGTCAGATATGAAACGAGCTTTTTATTGAACACCAGGTTTGAATCTCAACACAGGATTTATAAATCATTGCAGGAATTAAGGGAGTAAACAAGGTACTAAAGTCAATTAATAACACTTATTCTCACTGGATTTAAAATATCAGCAGCAACTCCAGCACAGCACAAACCCAAACAGCTCCAAATAATAATCACAAAACCACTTCTGGAAGCAAAATAACATTTGCCCAGAGGGCAGGAGAAGAATCACAATAGAAAGAGAACTTTTCTGATTGCTCTCCTTCATAAAATTATGACATTCCTATTTTAACACTGAGAACTGGAATTAAATACAGGTGCAGAATCAAAAGCAAATCCAAAGCAGCAGTTTGTACAATAGCAGCTTTATTGGAAAGAGAGGTTTTGTTTCAAGTTCATGGTTCCCAGTGCAGCTGCCAGGGCTCTGAGCAGCCCTTGGGTGTGCAGGGGCTCCTGCTCAGCCTGGGCTGAACCTCAGCCCCTCACCCCGAGCCTCTGCAGGGATTCAGGGCAGGAGCTGCTCCCACCAGCCCAGCCTGGAGCAGCTGCTGCAGGGGAAACGTCTGGAATGAATGGAGAGGGCACAGGTGACAATGGCAGGGCACAGTGACATCCCAGGGCTGCAGGGACACAGCCAACACCAAACCCAGCCAGGAAAGGTCTGGAATGAATGGAGAGGGCAGGAGGTGACAATGCCACAGCACAGGTGACATCCCAGGGCCACTGCAGGGACTCACAATAACACCAAACCCAGCCAGGAAAGGTCTGGAATGAATGGAGAGGGCAGGAGGTGACAATGGCAGGGCACAGTGACATCCCAGGGCCACTGCAGGGACTCACACCAACACCAAACCCAGCCAGGAAAGGTCTGGAATGAATGGAGAGGGCAGGAGGTGACAATGCCACAGCACAGGTGACATCCCAGGGCTGCAGGGACTCACAGCCAGCACCAAACCCAGCCAGGAAAGGTCTGGAATGAATGGAGAGGGCAGGAGGTGACAATGGCAGGGTACAGTGACATCCCAGGGCCACTGCAGGGACTCACAATAACACCAAACCCAGCCAGGAAAGGTCTGGAATGAATGGAGAAGGCAGGAGGTGACAATGGCAGGGCACAGTGACATCCCAGGGCTGCAGGGACTCACACCAACACCAAACCCAGCCAGGAAAGGTCTGGAATGAATGGAGAGGGCACAGGTGACAGTGCCAGGGCACAGTGACATCCCAGGGCCACTGCAGGGACACAGCCAACACCAGGAGGGAGGGCAGGGCAGAGGCTGGAGCAGCCCCAGCACCAGGGGGAGCTGCCAGGGCAGGGAGCACCAGGAACACAACGGGGTTAAGCCATAAATACGTTAAATAACTGAGCAAATAAATCCTCAGAGCTGCAAATGTACACACAGAGACAGAAACCCCACTTTGCACAGGTCACGCCAAGGCAGCCCCTTTTATCTAGCTAAAAAAAACCAAACAAAACCTCATTTCTCTTCTCCAGTGAGAGAATCCATGCAGGAAAAGGAGTTACAGGTCTGAAATCGGGCCCAGGCAGAGGGAAGGTGGGCTGTGACAATCCTGTCACCTTGGAGACAGCTTGGAAGGACACTGGGCTCTGGCTGGCAGCGGCACCCGAGGATGCTGAATGCTCCAGGGAGTCACTGGGACCTGCAGCTGGTCCTGCTGTGCCTCTGTCCAGGCTCCAATGCTCCAGGGAGTCACTGGGATGGCTGGGATCTGCAGCTGGTCCTGCTGTGCCATGCCTCCATCCAGGGATCTCCCTGCAAACCCTCCCTGTGTGCCCAGGGCTGCAGCTGGGAGCAGCATCCCTGCCCCACAAGGACAGGATGGTGCCACCACCCTGCAGTGAGCTCTGCTGCAGCTGGAACTGGAAATGTCCTTCCCTTTTTCATGGGCCAAAGGACACGAGAGGGGCTGAGCTGGTGACAGGTGCTGAAAAACCAGCATGGAAACGCCCCTGTGACAGCTTCACACCATGGCCTCTTATTTGTGGCATCTTCTTTCAATTAAGGGGGACAAAATCCTCTCTAGCAAAGTGCTGGTGGCTGACATAAAATCCCATTTCCCAACACAGCATTCCCTCAGCACCAGCCTCTCCCTGTCCCCAGGCTGCTGAGGGAACACTGCTGAGGGCACAGCACCTCACTGTGCTGCACAAGGGCTGTGGGCACAAGCTGGGCTGCTGCAGCTCCTTCCCACCTGATAAAACAAAGGGAGAGAAGCAAGGAGCTGTCTTCCTGCATTTTTGGAAATTGCTGGGCAGGATGTGGGAAGCAGAGCACGGGAAATCTGCCTCTGGATCAGCTGGAGCTGCAGGCACACGGGGCTGCATTTCATGAATGAGCTAATTTGAGGCAGCAAGGAGATTTATTGTAATTGGTGTAAGGAAGGAGCCAGACACCTCTGAGCCAAGATTCTTTCATTTGGGCTAATTAATAGTTTCATATAACTAAGCCTGTTTGTTTTTTAAATACAAAGCATCGTTTTCCTCATTGTAATTTCTGTTTCAGCAAATAACCACAGGTCAGTGTCAGGTACTGGTAATGGGGGCAGGATTAGCTTGGAGAGGCTGGAGGAAAGGAACAGATGTGAGAGACTAAGCCAAGGAATTAAGGAGAGAGTTGCACCCTATGGATTTACAGCCCATTGCATTCCCTGCAGCCCCAGACAGGGGGTGGGATGGCTCTTGTAACACCATGAGGCTGCCCCAGGTTTAAATCCTGTAACCAGCACTTCATTGCCTGCACTGTCCTCTGGATACTGGATCTGAAGGAGGAACCAGGTGACATTTAGTGAGAGTCTGTGACACAAACCTGTCCAGAGAGGCACAAAGCAGCAGGGACACAATGGCTGTTCAAGCACAGCTTGCTGAGACCACCAGATTCCAGGGCTGGTTCCCTCTGGCTGTTCAATCCCACTCCCTGCTGCAGGAGCCAGCTGTGAGTCACAGAACACGTTGCTACAGGTAGCACAGACTGCAGGATCACACAGAGCCATCCCATCCCATCCCATCCCATCCCATCCCATCCCATCCCATCCCATCCCATCCCATCCCATCCCATCCCATCCCATCCCAGCAGGAACAGCATCTCCACAGCCAAAAAAGGGAAAGAACCTCCAGAGCACAGATGTGCTGCATCAGCAGAGCCCAGCTCTCAGCACTGCTGCAGCCACACAGCTCCCAAAGGGTCAGGAGAGACAGAACCCTGCCTGGAGCTCAGCACAGAGCCAGGGAAGTTTATCTGTATTTACAACAAAGAGTGGAGTTTGAAATTCCAGCTGCCTGCACTCCAGAATGCACACAGCACAGGGAAAATTCCAGCAGTTTTCCAGTCCTCACCCTCCAGCACTGACCAGTTCTGCATCCAGCACAACTTCCAGCACAGAGCAGTGCAAGCACCAGCACCCAGCAGCTTCTCCTGAGTCAATAATTCATCCTGCCTGGATGCTGTGTGATTCATGTGCTGTGATATCACAGCAGCAAATACTTACAGAACATCAAGGTCTGGGTCCCAAAAACGGTAAGGAAAAGATTTGCTTGCAAATGCAGACTTCAAGTATTACAGTGGGTGTTTGTATGCAAACCAGCCCAGCACCCCAGGCTCTCAGGGAAGCTCCATGCTGGCCTCTCCCATGCACAGCTTTGTGCACATGGTTCCCAGGCTGCTTTTGCACAGGATAACGTTTGCATCTTCACAAAGACTGAAATGCCACTCTTTTTCTTTTTTTGCCATACTATATATTATCCAGTTATTCCTGAAACCTTGGCCATTACAAGTGAATTCTTCCCCATCTGTAACAGTGGCTTTAATCTGTTGATTTTTGGACCAAAAATCAACCCCAAAGGTTTGAAAGGCTGGCCTCCAGCAGAGCATTACCCCAGGTGCTGCAGGGGGAGCCCAAGGCTCCACCTGCAGTGCAGCTGCTCTCAGAGCAGGTCTGGCAGGATGAGACCCGGGGGTTTGGGCTCCACACAGTTGATCCAGAAGTTGGCACAGCTGGCGTGGTACTGGTGCCCTCCATATGCCAGCTTGAAGTTATCTGTCTCTGAATTAAAGGCCTGCAAGAAGAAATGAAACAAGTGTGACAGTCTGATCCCCTCCAGGGCCTAACCCAGAGTGGGAAACAGCCCAGGACTCTCCCCTGAGCTCCACCCCATCAACTCCATCTGATTTCAGTTGCAGGAGGACAAAACCTTCAGCCATCACACCTGAGCCAAGCTCCACCTGCAGGAGGGAGCCCTGGAGCTAACTCACCTTGTTCTGCATCTCCTGCTTCTGTTCCACCTCCCTACCAAAGGGGAACCTTGCCCTGCTTGCCAGCAGACAGCTCCTGCACTTATTTCCCTGGCTCCAGCCTGGCTGTGGGTCAGGCAGGTGCAATTCTTGCTATTAGTGTTATTTCAGGTTGAATTTCATCTGCTTCCTCCTGTTAATTGAAGCTGCCTTACAACAGGAGCCTCTGTGAAGCCATGAGCAGGCTGAAACCACCTCGCTGTTTGTTGCTAGGAGATATTTTCCAATGCCTCACAGCTCCCTATTTAAAAAAAAAAAAATATCCCAGCCCTGCTCTCCACACCCTGGATTTCCTGCAGAGATTTCTAAAAATGCCACAGCCTGCCAGACAAAGGCAAAAGTCAATATTCCTAGCACAAAGGCCCTGAAATCCCCCCTCTCCTGTGCTAGAGACACCCAGGCAGCACAAAGTGGGGAAGTCAGGGATTTTGTGGCACACAACAGGAGGAGCACAAGCCCAGAGAGCTGGGCACAGGGCACAGCATGCAGACACACGGGGGGAGGCTCTGGGGTGTGTTAGTTGATCAGATCGAGAGTTAACGGCCACAAACACGACTGGAGCAGAGGATTAATGATTGGTACAACTGAAATGACAGCTGAGAGCCCAGCAGCACCTCAGCCTTCCACACTCAGGAAGAATGAGTCTAGAAAGAATGCTTTTTACAGGTTCATACTTTTTTGGGAAGCTCTTCCACAGGTTTCTCTTCTTTCTGAAATAACGTTGAAACCAAAAAGAGTCAGGAAAAGTGCCTCTAGGTTTAACTGGCTGGCACAGCTCTGCACATGTCCTGGGAGGCCCTCCCAGCTCTGCTCCCCTCTGGTGAGCCATCTCATGAAGAAAAGTCATTAAAGGATTTTTATTTGTTAAAAAAAAAAAATGTATTTTTAAATCTTACTATGGCAGTTTCTTGCCCATTACGAACAATTAAACTCAACCCTTCCTCCACAGCTGTGTCACACCAGAGCCTAAGGAACTCTGGACATTCCTTTATAGGATTTTATTGAGACCCTTCTACAGCTCAGAGTCTACAAATTATAACCAGGAATATTTTTTCAATACACCCATCCCTGAAGGTGCCCAAGGCCAGGCTGGACAGGCTGGGACAGTGGGAAGTGTCCCTGCCCATGGCTCTGGGTGGGTTTTAGGGTCCCTTCCAACCCAAACCACTCTGGGGCTGTACAAATGGAAGCCCAGGCTGTAAATGCAGGATTTCCAGCAGCACACACTCACCTTGCTCCTGGAATCCACGTTCAGCAGACACACCCCACAGGCAAGGTCCTGCGCGTTCTTGATGCCGGGGCGCAGCATGCAGGAGGAGAAATCCAGGGAGTTCTCATCTGGCTAAAGAGAGCACACAGCACCTCTGAGCATTCCCAGTGCCTGGGGAGGTTTCAGACACCACAACAAAAATCAGTGAGCAGCATTAGCCAGGGTGTCACCTGGCCTGACAGGGTGACACCATCAGCAGGGATCTGCCATCCCCACCGGCACCAATTCATAACACTCAAAGCCTTCAAAAAGGCCTCAAGTACAAAGGAAGGAATTCCTGAGCTGCACATTCCCCCATCCAAAGGGGAAGGAGCCCTGGGAGCTGGGGGAAGGCAAACAGAGGGTCTGCAGGTGTTTGTGCAGCTGTGGGCAGGTGGCTGCAGCAGGGTTCATTGTCCTCGACTCCCTGGGATTGCCTCAGCAAAAAAGGGCACCTGGTTTTCTCCTTTTGGGGTTTTTTTTGAACCTACAATATGGCAGAGCAGTACAAAATGGGATATTAAGGTTAACCAAACCATGGAATTGAGGCCAGCAGCCACACACATGCTCAGGGTAAAGACAGCAAAGGGTGGGAGAATAAACCTGAAAATAATAAATTATTGTGGTCACTTTTCCAGTACTTAACCTCACATTTCAGCCACAGGATAAACGATCAATTAAAACACTGCACAAAGATGATATAAAACTGTTCAAATTTTGCATTGAAGATAGCAAATAAAAACAATGATTAGAAATGCAAGAAGCTTTAAAATGGTGTGATCCCAGGCCATGTGTGTCTCAATGCCCACTGTGGGTATGCTGCTCACACTGCCCTGCAGAATGGCTGCAGAGGAACTGCAATCCTGAAAAAAACCCCTTTAATCTCTGAGCAGATCAATCAAATTAATAAAGGCACTCTAATATTTGTTTACCAAATGCATGAGTGAAGCAAATGAGAAGGTCATCCTGCAATTTGCTGTGAAAAACCACAAGGCTGTGCATAAAATTACCTTGTAACAAAATCCCTTAAAAGATAAAATTAACCTTTCCAAGAGCATGCCTGGGAGCTGGAATCCTTCCCTGCAGTTAATTGGCATTTCTGCATCACTCAGGATCCTGTAAGAGCAGAGGTGCGGGTTCCACACTCCCAATGGGGAAGAGAAGCAGGAGCAGGGGGGATCTGGGGGATTTAGGAATCCTGGTTTGTGTAAGCTCAGCTGGACTCTGGTGCAGGTGAGAATTTGCAGCTCCTGTTGTGCTCCAGCTGCAGCCACGAGCCAGGAGCTGCTGTGGCTCAGGGAACACAGGGCCAGGCTCTGGACTTCAGTAATCCCTGTAATCTTCCAAGGAAAAGCACTTCAGCAGCTGTGTTCTAATCCACCTGTTTAAATGAGGACAAGATCCTGGCAGCTCTTGGGATTGTTCCTATCAGCAAAGCCAGAGCTCCAACAGGTGAGTCCAGGTCTGTCAGCCTCCTCTGCCAGGCAGGAAAATGCTGAGGAAACAGAGTTCCTAGGATGGCAGGCCCTGTGCACCACCAAAACACCTGGGGAGGTTTGAAATGTGCAAAAGGAGTGTAAAAAGGGACTGCTCATTTATAAACACCTGCCTTGCAGGGAAGGACAGTGAGCTGGAGATGGGCATTTCAGGCAGAAGCCAAGAATTCCAAGCCTTACTGACAAACGGGTGTTTATTGGGAAGGAAAAACCTTTTGTGGGCACAGCTGCAGTGCAGGGAGGAAGCCACAAATGAAGCAGCTCAGAGGGAACCTGCCCATGGTAATGATGTGCTCAGTGATGCTTGGGGGTGTGCTGGCCCTGAAGGCTCCTTGGATGTGCACTGAGTCCAAGGGATCTGGGTCAGTCAATACAAAGCACTCAAAAAGGGGTGATTCCCTAAAATGATGAGGTTTTCCATGGCTAAAGGCAGTGATTTTGGGCATTGCATCTCCTGCAGCACAAACCCCACAAGGTATTTTATTCAATTTGCCTCACTGGAGATGTCCACAGACACCCAGGATATCACCTGAATCACTGAGGTACCAAGTCAGACAACATCATGTCTGTGCATAAATAACACTTCTCTTAGGGGGTTTTAAACTGGCTTTCACAAATATAAGTTCATTTCCATTTTCCAAGACAAGAAACACAAACAGTCAACTCAGCACACCCTGCAAAGCCTCTTTAAATGAAATTATGACATTTGTTTTAGCAACCAGGCAGCTTGTTTGGGCCTTACCGTGAGAGCAGCCAGGGACATGAAGCTGATCAGGTTGTTCCACACTTTATCAATATCCTTCAGCAGCTGCTGCAGCTTCTCACTGCACACTGCAGTGGCTTTGATGCCCAGCTCCACCCTCTTTGTGACTCTGTAGACTTCAACAACCCCTGTGGATGTAAAACAGGGGGGGATTGCAGGGAATGCACTGGAAATGGCAAAACCAGAGAGGCACAGGAGGGGTGGCCAGGGAGGGGCAGCTCAGAGCTGGAGTTTACATTTATTTGGCAGAGTTCCTCATTATTCAGATGCAGGCAAAGATTAGGATTTAAAATAATGCCATGCAGGGAAGAGTGACTCTATATTCCTGGTTTTTAGGGAAGAACTTTCAGTGTAAAGCACGTGGAAAGTTAAAACATACCCTGTAAATATTCCATGCCTTGGGCAGACTGGATGACTTCAGTGCACACAGATGAGCTGCTGATTCCATTTAAGGTGTCGTTGGCTTTCTTTATGACCTGGTGGGAATGGATTCCATAAAATGATGGGGTTTCTATCTTTGAATAATCATTACAAACAAGATTACCCCCAGCAGAAGCTGCTCTTCAGAAAAGGAGACAAATTAAACAAGAAATGACTGCCACACTCCATCACATGTTTTATACACTCCTGCTTAAGCAGATCAGGGGAGAGTGTGAACATTTAAAACCTTAATGTATTCCCCCAATAGTTTCATTACCAAAATAAGAGTTTTAAGAGCATGCTTGCCTTGCTGTCTAATTTAATAAGAGCATGCACAGTTTGGGCTGTCTAATACTCAACTGCAAAGGAGAAATGTTCAGGAGCACAGATGTGGCTGTGCAATATCCCCCAGCAGCACAGGACTGGGCCCTGGGCACAGCACAGCACCAGCTCTGTCCCTCAGGGAGCCCTGAGGAGCCAGGCTCTGGTACCAGTGCCCAATATTGGGCACCCAAACAGGGGAGCACCCCCTAACCAGAGAGCTGGGATATTCAGGGAGAAGCCAAACTAACCCCCAGCCACAGGGAGAGCAGTGTGGGGGGCTCAGCTGAGGAGGAGGTGGCAGTTTTGGTTTAAAAACTGCAATTCCCAGGGCTGATTGCCACAGTTTCTGCACCACTGAGTGAGGCAGGTCCTGAGGGAGGAGGAGGAGGCACACTCACCTGCAGGGCACTCTCCAGGCACCTCTGCCACTCGTAGGCATACCTCTCACTCTC
This sequence comes from Zonotrichia leucophrys gambelii, assembly GCF_028769735.1. Classification (NCBI taxonomy): domain Eukaryota; kingdom Metazoa; phylum Chordata; class Aves; order Passeriformes; family Passerellidae; genus Zonotrichia; species Zonotrichia leucophrys. Next base: position 10,347,262 of record NC_088188.1, read on the forward strand.
CTGCAGCAAAGAGAAGCACAGGCTCAGTCTTGTTCCTACACTCATTTCTCTCCCTCTCTCCTACACAGCAGACAGGTATTTCAAAAGACTGTTTGCACATCAGCTGTGTCAACTTTTAACACATCTGTTCCTAATTTCTCCCTATTCTTTCAAGATCCTCTGTGCACCTGAAGTCTAAAATTTGATTCCTGGGAGTGGGAACGAGTTTCAAAAGGAGAATGTATAGGGGTGGGTAAAAGGTTTCATTGCACACAGCTCCTCCTGACACATTTGTTCCAGTCTGCTGTTCTAGCAATGGGGATTAGCAGAATTTAATCTGAGTCCTTTTCCCATCTCCTCTCAGGATGAGCAAGAGAAATAACTGCCACACAGCCAAAAAGCCATTCCCAAAGCAAACACTCTCTGCCAGAGCTGGGATTAGATTTAAACTGTAACCAATTTCCAGGCATAAGCTTAGGCTGCAAGGTCAAGTGATTCTGTGTTTCAGACAACATTCTGTGTGTGTTTCAGACAATATCCTGTGTTTCAGACAACATTCTGTGTTTTCCCACCTCCTTTAAGGACGTGAGAGAAGAAACCTCCAGGCCGCACTCACAACATCCACCTGCACCCGGACACATCTCACAGTCACACCATCCTCAAACAGGTAAAACCCCAAAAACTGGGACACAGGAGCCCCTCAGGGGTGTCCCAGGCTGCTCCTCACCTCCACCTCCCCCGTGAGGTCCTTGTACTTGTCCCTGATGACGGGCAGGGCTGGCTTCTCGCTCAGCGTGTTGGAGCGGTCCCTGAAGGGCTGCTCCAGGGCTGCCAGGGGCGAGCAGCGGCTGATTTCTCTGTCCCCCAGGCTCAGGCTCCTCTTGTGAGACCCTAAAAAGTCAGGTTGTAAAGTTATTCCTGCCCTCTGAAGACCCAGGCTGTTTAAAATGAATGGAGTGGCAGCAAGGGCTGTCCCGCTCCTGCAGAAGAACAAATATTTCTCTTTACTCAGTGACTGCTGCAGATCTCCCCAAGTCCCTCAATTCTTACAGGTTTTTGGCACAACAAATATTTCCCTTGTAGAAAAAGGCCTGCTCCAAATGCCACGGAAATCAATGAGAAGACTCAGGTCGTTTCCAGCAGCCTTTGGAACAATCCCCATTAGCTGATTTATAATTCAATTAGGAAAATCAGCCTTTGATGAGCCCATGCACCATGAGGTTCCTCCACCACGGGCAGGCTTACCTTGCACAGACAGGTCAAAGGTGGCCAGCTCACTCCTGATCATCTCCTCACTGGATTTCACCTTGCCCTGGGAAGTGGCCACCAAGAAGTCGAACTTGCTGATTTTTGGTTTCTCGCTTTGGAACTCCCCAAAGTCATCCGTGGCCTCTCTGCGCAGCTCAGGGGAGGCTCCAGCGGGGAAATCATTGCCCAGGGCTGTGTCAGCTGCTGCTGCATCCTGAGCTTCCGAGGGGAGCCTGGCAAAGTCCCCAAAGTCCCCGAGGTCGTCGTCACCAGGACCGGACACCGGCCCCGAGTCCTTGAAGTTGGCAAAGGGCGCGAAGGGAACGTCCTGCAGAGCATCCTCGCTGGAGAAGGTGGTCACTTTGGAAACCGTGGTCATGGTGATGTTCTCTGAGCTGCCAAAGAAGGTCTCCTTCTTCTGCAGGACGGCGGTGGCGGCGCAGGGGAGCCTCCTGTCCCTGTCCCTGTCCTGCAGGTCCCTGTCGGAGCTCGCCAGGCTGCCGAGTGCAGAGCCACCAGCACAGCTTCCAAACGGGCCGCCCTTAAAGTCATCCACATCTGAAACAAAGCCCCACAGTTAGGAGCTGAACTCCAAACCCTTCCACTCTCCACCGACCTGCTGAGAGCCTGGAGGAGCTGCAAGGACAAGCACAGAATCTCTGTCTCGCTGAGGCTTGAGGTGTGCACAAAAATTTCATACAGAAATTTCTCTGTTCAATGAATCTAAGCCTTGACCTTTGAATGCTGCCTTGCATTTTAAGCTGAAAGTCACCATACCACTATGGTAGTGAAGAAACACTAAAAAAAAAAAAAGTTTCTGGCCAGTCCAGACTGCACAGATCACCAGTTGAGTTTTCTGGCTGCAGAATCTACAATCAAAATATAAATGTTACAACTCAAACACCTTTAATGAGTTGTTTCATCTTATCAAATCCAACCACACAGAAGACTGGGCTGACTTTTCCATTCCTCTGATAAAGTATTAATACACTTTAATTTTATATTCATGCTTTGATACAAATAACATGTAAAAATGTGCTGCAAGGATCTGAAAAAGCCTAGAAATCCTGTTGGAGCTTATCAGGGCTCCTGCAGTGCTGCACGGCCGACTCGTCAAACTTCCAGGTGCCAGCACTGACAGGGACATTGCAGAGCTCATGTTTTAACTGAATAAATAGTTTGTAAAAGCTAAGTCTAGAGAAAATCCAATTATTTTGCAGAAAGCTCCAAACATTTGTACCCACCTGGTGATTACATGGCCCAATAGGTTCTTCTCCCTGCCAGGGGCAGCTGTGAGATCAGAGAGGGATCTTTCACCTCCAGACTGACTCTGATCCCCAAAGGCACCCAGAGCAGGGCTGGGCAGTTTGCATTAGAGCATCAGCCCCCTCCCCAGCAAACCAGCCCTCCTTCCCTACTTCTGGCATTGTTTTCCAGCAGGAACTGTCAGCTTGGGTTGCTCAGGGTCTGGAGGCTGCAGGGACAGCAAACCCAGAGCACAGAGAGTTTCCCTGAGCCTCCCTGGGGCTCAGACCCTGATGCTGAGCAGGCTGCACACTGACAGAGCCACGGGGAACAAGCTGAATTCCCAGCTGTGCTTCCTTCACTGCAGCCTCAGCAGCCCGAGGATGAAACCATTCCAACAAACCATTTATTGGTTTGTTCATCCCCCTGGAGGGGCACAGCAGGCCAGGCTCCAGGCTGCTTCCCAGGCATGACCCACATCCATGGCTAATGAAAAACCTGACCAGCACATGGCACTGCTTAATGGCCACTGCTGTGGGTCAGTGAGGCACAGCCATCCATCCATCCATCCATCAGCCCCTCCTGGAGCTGCCACTTGTCCTGCCAGCACCCCAAACCCAGAGCTGAGCCCTGCACACAGATCTCCCAGTGCCCCTGGAGCTGTGGGTGAGCAGAGATGGAAGCACCTGAGTGAAAGGAGCCCAGAGGGGTCGGTGATTTATCACCACACCCCACACCCTGGGCTCTCACGTCTTTGTTTGAGGAAGGGAAAGGAAAGCTTTGCATGAAAGAGAGAGCCAGCTGTAATTAATGCTGGGATCCTGCACATAGCACCAGCTTCCCCTGACTGTGTGCTGGCTGCAAAGGCCAGCTCAGAGCCCACCTTGCCGTGGCTCTGCAGAGAGGGAGGAGAGCTGGTCCCACCCCAGCAGCTGCACACTCCCACCCCATCCTGCTGGGAATTGTTCCTCTGACAGCTGCTGACACTCTGAGCTGCAAACACATCCTCAAGGCCCAGCTCAGGGCTCTGCTGACCCAAGCCTGCCTCAGGCTCAGGCAGGACCAGCAGCAGGCTCCGGGGGAATCCTGGCTGACCTGCAATCAATAGGGCAGGGAGGCAGAACAATCGTTTAATTATTCACAAAGCAAGGGTCAGGATTCTCTGCCTGTGAATTCAGGCAGACATGAAACCTCTGAAGAGGTGCAAGGGCTCAGGTGAAATGTAATGGTTCAATTCTGTACATTTGATTGGGGTTTTTTTATATAATTCCAGAAGGATCACTCCAGTGAATAAACCTTTTCTATTAATATTATATTACTGAGAAAACACTGCATTCAGAGTCAGTGTTAACAGCTCAAGCAGTCCTAAAGCAATTTAGTGAGAAGTATGAAAAATAAGAATGTGGAACCCAAAGTCCAAGTGCCTGATCATCACCTGGGGCCAGGTGCACCTGCAGGAACCAGCAAGGGAAAGCACTGGCTGCAAGGAATGCACAGCAGGATGAAATACAGTTAAAAACACTGTTATCCAGTCCTATCTCATCTAAAGGAAAGCTTCCCACCCCTGATTTGAGCCAACTATAATAATTTATTGCAACTACCAAGGATTAAGTTATGGCTGGAGGCAAATTACGAACTGGAGCCTTCAATGTCAACAGTTTAATCATTTAAGGAAAACCCTTGACAGCATTAGTGCCTATCTGAAGGAAACTGAGACAGACAACTCAGGGACATTGGGATAAATTTGGGGATTTCAGCCAGCACAGGAGACTTTCAGGTTTTTGTATTTCAGTGGGTATTAAGAGTCTGATGAATAAACCTAGCTCTGGTGCCACGTTTTGGTTGTTAGGGTGACACAGGTGGCAGCTGTGGAGCTCTGCTCCTGCAGAGCATCAGTGCTGGTACCCTGAACATCCCCAGTGCTGTCATTTCACCCTGAACATCCCCAGTGCTGTCATTTCACCCTGAACATCCCCAGTGCTGTCATTTCACCCTGAACATCCCCAGTGCTGTCATTTCACCCTGAACATCCCCTGCAGCCAGAGCAGCAGCCCAGGACAGGCCCCACCTCTCCCTGCTCCCTCAGGAAGGGACAGGAGGATGCAGAACAGTTTCATGCACTGCTGCAGCAACCTGAAAAATCCCAAGCCTGTTTCTCAGCTGGGCAAGCCTGGAGCAGTTAACAAAAAGGATTTATTCCCATTTTCTTTCTCTAAAGAATGGCTGTAGCTAAGGTGGAAAGCATCAAGAATGCTGACTGTAAGGTAAATAACAGCAGAGAAAAGGCTCCAAGCCTTGTGGAATTACAGGATTTGCCAATTATTTTGAAATGATTGTTATAAACAACGTTTCACTGCAGAATAAAAGCCCAGAGCTGACACTGGGAGCTCAGTGCCACAGAGGCCCTTGGGAAGGCCATGGCAAACACATCCACACCCTCCCTGGCAGAGCCCTCCTGGATAAACCAGGGAGGAAAAGCTCTTCTGTGTGCAGAATTAACCCAAGTGAGGCCAAGGGAGCCAATCTGACTCAGCCTGGACAAAAACATCACAAATACAGCCATGAAGGTTCCTCTGCCTCCTCCAGGAATGGCTGAACAAACACAAACTGCACCTGCAGAATTAGGTCTCAGCTTTATATTCAAAGCTTTGGTTTAAAAACCTTCAGGTCTGGGCACAACCTGGGATCTCCAGAACCAAGGAGGGGTGTTATGTTTTTCTCCCTTTTTCTTTTTTTCCTTTTCAAGCCTCTCCAGTTTGGTGTAAAGAAGAAAAGCCACATTCTGCTTCCTGAGCTGGTTTCTGCTCTTGTGGCAACTCCAAAACCCCAAAACAACATTTGAACTATTCCACATCTCAATTATTTTTAGCTTTTTCTCTTGTCTGCTAATTTGATGCTAATCCCAAGCTGTCAGTGGCTCAGGAGCTGGAGGAATGTGAAGTGACATAATTGCATGCCAAAAATTTGCAGCTGTCATTCATGTTTGAAAGTTTCAGTATTTAAAAGGTAGAACTTCCCAAATGGAAAATTTACTTTGGGGTTCTGGTTAACTCACACTGGATTAGGTAAATAAATATCAGAATATTATTGAGTGGGCTTCTACTCATAAAAGTCTAGACAGCAACACAGTTTCAGTGCCAACTCACAGAAACAACCCTGCCACCACACATTTCCTCCACTCCATCCCCCTCAAACACACATCACTGGAAAGATATTATTGAGGTTGATATGTAAAGATTCAGGAGGTCACAGGGAGGAAGCTCAAAGTGCTGAAGAGGAGGAGAAGGAAGCTCACCCACACCCTGCTCTGCAAGAGAAAGGCTCCCACCACCTTAAGGGGACACCAGAACCTTCAGCTCTGTATTTTTGAGGAAGCAGAGATACATTGCTAGTTTGCAACAAATCACACACACCCCCACGTTTTCAAAATATGCCAAGATAATATTTATTAACACAGCAGGACTTACAGATCACAAAAGATAGTGATACAGAGGAGCTCGGGAGGGCGGTATCAGAGAAAAGCATGCAGGTCAATACTTGCAGAAGAGAGATATCAAAGCAGATCTGAAAAGGCACATTCACACAGGAAATGTTTAGTTGAAATCAGACATTAGAAAAAGCAGCAAAAAAACCTGAAGTTGATTAAAATATACAGAGAATCTCCAGTAATGGCAAAGAAAAAGGAACTTTACAGGTGTGTGAGTGCAGCAGATAACCCTTTGAGGGTGCCTGGGGCAGGGCTCCTCTGGCTGCAGCCTTTGGCAGGAAGGACAGGTCAGGCTCACCCAACAGGAGCAGGTGCCCATTCAAACGCTCTCAGCTCAGAGTGAAAGGGAAATTTGGTGTAGAAGCAGCAGCCTGGTTCAAACTAACAGCATGCAGCCAGTGCTCAAAGGGTTACAGCAGAAAATGCAGGAGGAATCAGGCAACATTAGTACAATCCACCTTCCACACACAGAGTTAGCAGCTTAAAGAGACTGTATCCCCTCTGGAGAGAGAAAATCTGGGAACCTTTCACCCCTCAAGAGAGCACAGGGGAAGCAAGCCAAGGATCTCTCCCTGATTCCCAGCACCAGCACCTACCTGCCCATACCTGGAAGCTACAAATGCCAAAGCTCAGAGCCCAGGGACCAAGAGCTCGGTGTGGGCACCATCTCTGCACAAACAGCTCTGTGTGGGCACCATCTCCCTGCACCTCTGTGCTGCTGCTGCTCCCCTGGAGCTGGGACACGGGGGCAGCTCCCCAGGACACTCCCAGCAGGGAGGTGACACAGGGATCCTGCCCCTTTCTGACATTACATTTACAGATCGAAGGAAACGGTGAGGAAAAAAGGAAAAAAAAAAATAATCTGCTTTTTAGGTTTTGTGTAAACTGAAAAAAAAGAAAAAAAAAAATAAAGGACTGGACCATCAGCAGTTCACAGCTTGAAATGCATCAAACACACAGAAAGGAACACGTGAGCACAGGAGTGTTTGTAGCAGTGTCCAGAGCACGTCCTGCTACCAAATCCAAACACTTAAATGGAGCTAAACTCTCCCTTTTAGAATAACATCTAACTTGGCACCATAGGAGAATACAGACTTGTTTAAGTTCAATAAAAATAGCTTCTAATTAATACTTCAGAGTTCAAAAGTTTAGCAACAAGCACATGAAGGGCTAACCCCTTTAAACAAACCAAAAAAAAAAGAGGCTTTCCTGCCACAAACAGCAATTATTCACCACGGGCTGCTGTGGCAAAATCACACGTCCTGTAAAGAGCTACAGAAGTCAAACTACCACCAAAAGAGGCTAGAAAAATATTAGGAAAAAGTGCTTTCAAACCCAAAGTAAACATTCAAGAATACACTGTTGGTGCTACGTTTTGCCAGCTCACTCAACTTGGAGTTTTCCCAAGCAGTTATATGAAAATTAAATGTCTTTGCTAATAAATTATTCCTGATATTTTGTACCCTGTTAGAGAGTATCTTCCACATCGAAGTTGCCGACTTAATTCTCTCCCCTACTTAAAAATATCATATAATGCAAAATTACAGTACTGTATATCTTTTCTCTACCCATATCTGCAAAAAATGGAAGAAATATTTCATGTGGAAATAACCAATTCTTGCAGTAAGAGCTTTTACATTTACAGTTTGTATGTTCCCCCTGTTCAGAAAAGCCTTTGACTGCATAAAACTTGTCCTAGAACACAGTAATGTTCCCGTGTTGTTGAAGGCCACAGAACATTTAACTACAGCTTATCTCCTATGTATATATGAAAAGAAAAAGCAGGACACTTGGGAAATTTGTTTTATGATATGTGATCAGGTCAGAGATGGTCAGTTCACTCCCTCAGGAATGTTGTCATAAAGGGAAATTAAAGAAGGTGGAAACCTGATAAAGTGAAAGTCTCATGGTTTAAATTCAGGTCCAAGAGCTCCCAATCATGAGACCAGCACTTGCAGCCCCTTGGCACAATGATTTCCACGAGGGGTTTAACACTGGAAGGTGTGTGAAATACTCTAAACTGCAGTCCTGCAAAACCCTGCCTCCCCAGAGTGAGCCCCACGGTAAGGGGAATACACTGCTCTTGGTGATTAGTCAGCTTCTCATTAACAGCCCCAATTAGTGACCCTTGGGAAGCGCCCAGGGGGAAGTCCCCAAGCCAAATGCTCTGTGGAAAACAAGAGATTAAAGTGAGACTCTGCCATCATCTTGCTGACATAAATGGAATGACACTGTTTGCACTGGAATATTTTCCACTCGAGTCCCTTAATGGCGAACAGGTACCAGTATGATGATGTTAAATCTCAAAAATAAACTGGCCTGGAGTTCAAACTGTTCCAGCTAGTTATATTTATAGTCTTCTAAGACAAAAACTAAAGAGTGCCCTGCTGAGGGGCCGTGGCTGGCGGGGACACACACTGAGGAGTCTTCCACTACTGAAAGACGAGTGCATAATACTGTAATTGAGCACAGAGAACACGGAATCTGCACCGCCTACGTTACCAGAGCAATCTAACCAGTTCCTCACCTGCTGCTGGTGGATGCTGGCCACTAACTGTTGGCAAATCCAAAGAGCTATCAGACATGACATGCTTAAGATCTCCTCCCACATCAGCCAGTTTCATGTCAAACTGAACAGACAGCGCGTCTTCGGAGTCCTCCTTGCCCACGCTGCTGCCGCCGATGGAAGGCAGGTCCAGGGATTTCACCGAAGCAGAGTCTTCTTTGGCCTGCTTGAAAGCTGCCACCTTGTCCACCAGCGACTTCTCGGCGCCGCTGGAAGAGAACTTGGAGTGGAAGTCAGCAAAGTCATCGTCGCTCTTGGCCGAGGAGAGCGCGCCGTCCTTGCCCTCCTCGAAGGCCGCCCCGGGGCCCTCCAGGGACAGCTGCTTGAAGATGTCGTACTTGGTGGGCGTAGCAGTGGTGGCAGAGCTCTGCCCACCCTTCACTGTGCTGCCTGAGGAGCCAGCCTGAGCACCAGGGCTGCCCTCCAGCTTCAGTGCATTGTATTTGTCCTCGGGTTTTTGTTCGGAAAAGCCGCCGCTGTTGTTGAACGCCATAAAATCTGCAAAGTCATCTTGTCCACTGGCTGATGCGCCGTTAGAAAATTCCCCAAAGAGGTTGAACTCTCCAAAGTCATCAGCTAAGCTTGAAGTTTTGCTGGGTGCTGGCTGGGCAGAGGCTGAGGGAAGGGGTGGAGGGGGAAAGGAGCCCGGCTTTGAGGTGTTGAATGCAGGTGGGAAGGATGGCTGCTTGTTTTCTCCAGGAGAGGAAAAGAGCTCCAAGTCTGCCAGGTTCAAAGGGGTCTTGGCTTGTGTTGGCTGTTTTGGCTGAGCTGGCACAGGAGGGAAGGGTGCAGGGAAGGTTTTGTCCTTGGAGGGTGGCTCTAACGGGGAGATGCTGTCAGCGGTTTTGAAATCTGTGAAACCATCGTCGGCTCCTGTGGGCTTGAACTCTGCAAGGTTCTCTCCTGGGAATGAAAACAGGGAGAAAACAACAATTAAACCCTGCACAACAAGCACAGCACATTCACACCATGCAAGCAAGCAAATTATTCCATGCAGTGCCAGAAGGGTTTAGGCAAACTTTAAATGGAAGCCCTTGGGGTGCACACGGAACTGCAAACTCAACTTCCATGAGCCACACAAGTGTCAGGGGCACTGATTCTGCTCTGCACTCCAGCAAACACCTAATTCTCTCAAATAGCCCCAAAGTCATTTTAAACTCCCTTTACACCGAGTTAATATCAAAACACACCATGGCAAAGGGATTCAAAAGGAGATCAATACTGCCTCATTTGGCTTCCATGCAAGTTGTTCTCCCCACCTCATCCTCTTCGTGTTTGCCAAACAACGAATGTAATTTTGAATTTCACTTATACCAATACAGTGTTTGCTTTTTATGGAAGCAATTCTTCCCTTCCTCCCTCTGAAATACTGCAGCTTTTTCAGGGGGGATCACCAGATGGCTGAGACAAAACCAACATGAGGTAAGAATGTTTTCATTGAATTTACATTCAATATTTTGGTGGGTTAATTTTATAACTTTCTTCTTTTGAACATGAAAACATTGTTTAACCCATTCACCAGCACGTACATACTTGGACTACTTGTAATTTTAAAGTACTGATGCTTACTTTAAGACAAGTGTCCAATAAATAGATTTTTTCTGTTTTAGAAACACACCACTAGCATTTCATTATTAAGCTACCTCAGTGTCACACTTTAAATCAGTTTAACCAAGATTTAAAAGAATACTCTTAGTGATGGCACTACAGGACCTCAACTACACCTGACCTTTTATTCCATTCTCCCTCCCCTCCAAACAAATTCATTTGGCTCAGCAACAATATAAATATTCCTGAAATTGCTACTCATTGATCAAAACTGCAACAGCACAGCAAACTAAACTTACTGAAGAATTGCAAACTTTTCCATTAGAAATGGAAGCTGGTGAAAGGGTTAAGAGTGGTCAGACTTTGAAAGCAGGCAAATACAGCAACTTTCTATATTTTAGAACATGTACAGAAAGAGATCAAATGTTATTTCATTTTACTGCAAGCATTTAATCCTGAAGAGGTTCCAAGCATGAGAAGCTCACAAAACACCACAGGGGTTTCATAAATGAATGACTCCTTACTTAAAACAAATTCCAACCACATCATTACTTTAAAATAAAACTCAGGAGCACCCAGAGGAGATGCCAACCTTCCAGAAATACCATCAGCACATTGTTCCAATAGGATATTGCCCTGCTTTTACAAGACACTTCCTACCAAGTTTTTTAGAGAAGCAGCAGCACCATTATTTTAGAACTGCAGAGAGGGAAATTCTGCAGCTCAAAGAGAAATGCTACAAATGATAATGAAAACCCAATAAAGCCCCAGTGCTTACCCAAGTATTTGCTTTCTGCTGGTTGCTCTAATTCCCGGAAAGCACTGTACTTGTCCCCTCCGTCTAGAGAAGAGCAGAAAAGAAATACATTTACACAGAGAAATGAGGAATTCATACACCAAAATGAGGAATTCATACAGCAAACGTTACATTAATTGCTCTGATTTTTAAAGATGAATATCTTATCAATGCCAAAAAGAAGATATATGAAATTGTACAAGAAATTACTCATAGCGGTTGTGTATTTGTCCTTTTACCTCCAAAAGCAGCTGCACTCTCAGAAGGCTTCTCAGCTGCCATTCCTTTAAACACAGCATATTTGTCAGCTGGTGAAAGTGGCTTAGTACCTGGGAGTGGCATTAGTAAAGAAGGAACGCTAAAAACAAAAAAGATAAAAGCAAAGTTCCTTAATAGATCCATAAGAAATCTGCATTTCCAGTTTTTATTTAATAGAGCCTCTTATTATGCCTACACAATTTGGTTCCTAAACCTAAGCTTATGCCTTAATGAGTGTTTAATCCAGCCCCTGATGTAAGTGACCTCAGCTGGGTAACTTCCCACTTTATCTCACCTAATCATATTTCTTTGGTTCAAAGTCAATTTGCACCGTTCCTGATTTTAATTTCTATCAAAACCATGAACAGAACACTCCAGAACTTTATACCAAGGAATCTGTAGCCCAGGAGAGAACAAACACACAGACACACCCCAGGAACCACTCCTGCTTAATTTATTCCTATGAAAATTCCCCCTAATAAAACTAGGTACAGTAAAGAGTTAAAACTGCATGAGATTTTAACAGCTCCATACTTTCAGCTTATCTCATTCTGATTATATCTCATTACATATTGTAAAATTAGGATAATAAAGTGGGATCACTGTTCAAAGGAAGGAAAATAATAACTCTGAATTCCTGTCAGTGCCAATCAGGTATCTAGTCAGCAAAATAAGGATTAGTGCACAGTTACACAAGCAAGTCTTTTTGCATAAACACACTCTATTTTATCCAGTAAAACTGCCACAACAACCTAACACCTTGTTAGCAGAGGCTGGAAGATTTAGGAGAGAGCTTTGCTTGCCCTCCACACAAGCCCTGTTATCAGACCCTGGCAGCTCCACACAACAGCATCCTTTACATATGAATGATGCATTCTACCTCCAGTTTGTGTCACTCACACTGGAAACCTGAATGAATTTCTATTGCATTCTTCAGCCCGGAGCAAGAATCTTTCCAGAGCCATTTAAATCTCCTTATCAGCAGCCTACAAGCAACACACAAACCAAGCACTTGCACACATGTGCTGATGCTGGTCTGTGCTGCTTGCAGGCAGACAGTGCAACGGCAGAAAAACAGAGCTTATGGTAATATAATTAAATTTCCCATCCCTGCAAAGCAGGCTATTAGATATGCAATCTTGGCAAATGGAATGGTTAATCAGCTGTACTCCACAGATGGCTTTTTTTTTAAATAAAGCTCCATAAGCAATTAGATTATAGCTCATTGTAACATTTTGTTCAAAACTGAACGCTTTCACAACTGAATAAAGAGAACTGCTGCAGTGAAAAAGAAACACCATTTTCTGAAATATTTCTTCATGATCCTCTACTTCCCATTGTGCAACTAACAAACAGTTTTCTGTCAAAACTTTCAGTAACAGATTAGCTTCAGCTGCAAAACAACATCTAACACAAGATATACTTAAATCAGCATCTTCAGACCCATGTGGCATTGACTGACATCCCTGGGAGAGTCCAAGGCCAGGCTGGACAGGGTTTGGAGCAATCTGGTCTAATGGAAGGTGTCTCTGGCCCATGGTGGGGGTGGAACTGATGATCTTTAATGTCCCTTCCAAACCAAAACATTCTGGGGTTGTATTTAAAATTATATAAAATATAAAATTCTATTTCTTACACAGAAGCATAAGAGAACAATTGGGTTAAGCATCCCCCATTGATGTCACTGCTGAAGGAAGCACCTGGTAATCAGGGCTCACATGGAATTCAGAGCTGTTTGCCACTAAGAGCAGCCAGCTCCTACCCAGAAAATGTGTCTGTCTACAATCAGACACCTGGGAGGTGCACAAAGAGGAAAGAAGGCTGAAATTTTGTAGTCTTTGTACACCTTGAAAGGTCGACTGTAAACTATCAAAGGGAGGAAACATGTTTATTTATTCTGTTATACAAAACCTGCCTGATCAGGAATTACATCTTGTCTCCCAAAGGAAAAGCCAGGATTGCTGGAGTCTGAATGATGCTTCAATTGAGATTTATAGTCAGGTATCAAAAGTTCAGGCACTGGCCAGAGAAATGACAGAAACACCAAGGAGCTGGTACCTGCTGCGGTGCTGTGAGCTGGCTGCTTTGGCTGCCTCCCCCTGGAAATCAGTGAAGGAGTCATCCAGGGAGCCAGACTTGGAGGCATCCTGAAACTCCTGGAAGTCATCATCTTCTGGTTTTACTACCTGAGTTACAAACAACACAAGAATTGCTACGCTGCTGCCTCTTCAAACTGTCATCCAGCAAGAAAGCAGCTTGGAGCAGTGTGATTAAGAGGGGGAAAAAAGAAGGAAAAGAACATTTCAACACCAGCATCATCAGCATTTCCACCTTGTCTGCACCTCACCCTACTCAAACACACACAGGATTACAGGGAGCGAGAATGAACAATAGTTCATTATTTCACAATAAATGTCTTATTGATCGTAGCCAGGTCATCTTTTAATACAAGACAAATATTAATAATTTAAATCAATGAATAATTTAAAATTAATAGCACCACAAAAAATATTTTCTGAAGGATGAAGCGTGTCTGCAAACAGCAAATTTATCCCCCACGATTTACCTTTGTAAACTGAAGGTTTTCAGTGTTCTCAGCTGCTCCTGAAACTCCTATTTTACCAGCTATTAGAGTCTGCTGCACAGTTTAACCTAAAATTCCATTTCGTGTGCGTTACAAAATCCTAACTACAACTAAAATCCTCTTTGGAACACAGAACACTTTTGTACCTCTTCTAATGCCACCAGAAAGAACCGCAAAAATAAAAGAACGCCCTTAGCGGCACTTCACATTTTCAGACGTCACATGCTGGATTTCAGCTCTGGATTTTTTTGTGGCATTTACTCAAAACCTGTTCTCATATAAGTGTGGAAGAGCCAGGCTAATGTCCCTTGCAGGGAAGGGGTTTGCAGGCAGGCAGGAGCTCAAGTGGCTGGGCGGGTAGAAGGCACTTCACATTTTCAGATGTCACATGCTGGATTTCAGCTCTGGCTTTTTTTGCCATTTAGTTAAAATCTGTTCTCCCCATGTAAGTGTGGTAGTGCCAGGCTAATGTCCCTTGCAGGGAAGGGGCTGTTCTCCCCATGTAAGTGTGGAAGAGCCAGGCTAATGTCCCTTGCAGGGAAGGGGCTGTTCTCCCCATGTAAGTGTGGAAGTGCCAGGCTAATGTCCCTTGCAGGGAAGAGGCTGTTCTCCCCATGTAAGTGTGGAAGTGCCAGGCTAATGTCCCTGGCAGGGAAGGGGTTTGCAGGCAGGATGAGCTCACCTGGCCGGGCGGGTAGGAGGGCAGGAAGGCTCCGGAGGGCTGTGCAGGAGCTGCTCCCGCCGCAGCCGGGGCCGGGGCTGGAGCCGGGGCCGGGGCAGGGCCGGGGATGCCCATGCCCATCACGGAGGGCCCCATGCCCAGCCCCACGGGGGCCGGCGCAGCCGCGGGCAGCAGCGGGGGCTGGCTCACCCCGGCGGGCAGCGGCACCGGGAAGCCGGACAGGGTGGGGACGGGCGCGGCCGGGAACTGGTTCAGCACGTCAGGGCTCACGGCTGGGATCCCTCTCTGCAGAGACAACGAGCACAGTTATTCCAGGTGCAGGGCTGAACAAAGGCTGCAGTGTGCTCTCAGCTCCAGCCTGCAGCTCCTTGGGCTGAAGCCAACTACGAGCAGGGCACTGGTCAAGCTCCCACTAAACCTCCCACATCCAAATGTGCCAACAGAGCCCATGTAAGGGAATTATATTCAACACAGAATTACTGAGGTAGGAAAAAGCCTCCAAGGGCACTGAGTTAATCCTTTGACCCATCCTGTCACCCAGCCCAGAGCAATGTCCTTCCTTGGACACCTCCAGGGATGGGGACTCCACCACTTTCCTTTCCAGTGCTTAATAACAATTACCTTTCCCATGAATAAATTCTTCCTCATGTTACATCTGAAACCCCCCGCCACAGCTAGAGGCCATGTATTCTTGTCCTGTCACTCGTTACATTTGATATTACATATACATATGTAATATGTATATTTTGTAACTATATCTGTTTTGTAACTATATCTAAGAACTTCAGTTGACACTAAAGGAAAGACTAACTGAAATATAAGTGATGAAATTGATAAGATTACAACCCCACTGAAGTGACAATGGCAGTTTCTCTGCTGCACTTGAACAGGAGCATTTTTACAGGAGGTGTGCAGTGCCTGGCCCTCAGCTCAGGGGCTCAGGTGAGAGCATACCTGGGTCACTGCTATCACAGAGCATACCTGTGTCACTGCTGTCACAGAGCACACCTGTGTCACTGCTGTCACAGAGCACACCTGTGTCACTGCTGTCACACAGCATACCTGTGTCACCGCTGTCACAGAGCACACCTGTGTCACTGCTGTCACAGAGCACACCTGTGTCACTGCTGTCACACAGCACACCTGTGTCACTGCTGTCACAGAGCATACCTGTGTCACTGCTATCACAGAGCATACCTGTGTCACTGCTGTCACACAGCATACCTGGGTCACTGCTGTCACAGAGCACACCTGTGTCACTGCTATCACAGAGCACACCTGTGTCACTGCTGTCACACAGCACACCTGTGTCACTGCTGTCACACAGCACACCTGTGTCACCGCTGTCACAGAGCATACCTGTGTCACTGCCATCACAGAGCACACCTGTGTCACTGCTGTCACAGAGCACACCTGGGTCACTGCCGTCACAGAGCACACCTGTGTCACTGCTGTCACAGAGCACACCTGGGTCACTGCTGTCACAGAGCACACCTGTGTCACTGCTGTCACAGAGCACACCTGGGTCACTGCCGTCACAGAGCACACCTGTGTCACTGCTGTCACAGAGCATACCTGTGTCACTGCCGTCACAGAGCACACCTGGGTCACTGCTGTCACACAGCACACCTGTGTCACTGCCGTCACAGAGCACACCTGTGTCACTGCTATCACAGAGCACACCTGGGTCACTGCTGTCACAGAGCACACCTGGGTCACTGCTATCACAGAGCACACCTGTGTCACTGCTGTCACAGAGCACACCTGTGTCACTGCTGTCACAGAGCACACCTGGGTCACTGCTGTCACAGAGCACACCTGTGTCACTGCTATCACAGAGCACACCTGGGTCACTGCTATCACAGAGCACACCTGGGTCACTGCTGTCACAGAGCACACCTGGGTCACTGCTGTCACAGAGCACACCTGTGTCACTGCTATCACAGAGCACACCTGGGTCACTGCTGTCACACAGCACACCTGGGTCACTGCTATCACAGAGCATACCTGTGTCACTGCTGTCACACAGCATACCTGTGTCACTGCTATCACAGAGCACACCTGGGTCACTGCTGTCACAGAGCACACCTGGGTCACTGCTGTCACAGAGCATACCTGGGTCACTGCTGTCACAGAGCATACCTGGGTCACTGCTATCACAGAGCACACCTGGGTCACTGCTGTCACAGAGCATACCTGGGTCACTGCTGTCACAGAGCATACCTGGGTCACTGCTATCATGGCCAGCACACAGTAGAGCTCCTCCTTGGTGAGCTTCCCGGGCGTGGTGCGGTTGGCCAAGGCCCAGATCTGCCCCAGGGTCTCTCTGGGCAGTCCTGAGGACATCAGGATGGGGTAGAGCTTGGCTGTGTCGATCCCAGCAGGAGTCAGAGTGGTTTCTAAGATTTTCTTATACAGCTCTGTTGTGAGGGAGGCAGTGTTAGACACTGACAACTGCTCTTTTCAAACATTATTGCTTTTTTATGTTGTCTCAAACTCATGATATCAAATCAGGAGCACTCAGTGTAAGGTAAGGCAAGAGCATTCTGGCACTGTATTCTATCACCATGTTTCATCTAAATGTGTTATTGGATGGTCTTTACAGACAAGTTTAACTCAAGCTGAGAAATATTTTATATCAAATACACTTAGTGCTGCATTTCAAACCACATTTCTTTAATGAAATTGCAGGATAAGCCATATAAAAAGATAGTTCTAAGAGCCTTATGTACTTAAACCTCAGTGTAATCAATATTTACTACAGCGATTCATTTCCTATTCACTGTGTTATTTACACATAGAAGACAAATAGCCTTCAGAAATGAGCCTGCCTAATTACAAGACATGCCAAAAACCAGAATACCCATGAAAGCAGCATTATCAGCAATGCATCCTCTGCTGGGATAAGCTGCTGCCATAAATGTTTAATCTAGAATTTGTTAACATGCTCCAATAAAACCCCTGTTTCTTCAAATGCAGATAAGACACCATAAATATGTAACATATCAAAGATTCAGGATTCTATTGATGAGGGAATAAAGCTTTGATCAATAAGTGGCCATGCAAGCACAGGCACACCCACACCTTGCACTGCCCACCTGGCCAAATGCCCCTGCATGCTTTACCTGGGACCAAGCTGTCGTTGTAAATCCAGGGAGGCATCATTTGCTGGATGGGGTCCTGGGGAGGGAACACTCCAACTCCTAAAGTATTCCATTCAGGAAGAAAAACAGCTGTGTTAGGACACAGAGCACAGTGATCTTAGAGGCTACACCACAGCTGGTCAGCATCATTGAGCATTTCAGGCAAAGATTTCAGACAGGAATCACTGTGCTCAGAGGAAAAACAGATACTGCAGGAATATGAAATAATAACTAGAATGATGTGGCAGTAATAGATTATAGTTATATATGTAATGAAATAAGGAGCTCCTCATGTGCCTCCCTCTAAAATGCAGATGCACAGAACCTAAAGTCTCACTGTCTTCAAGTTTCACAGCAGTTCTGTCAGAACAAATTCAGCTTCCCATCAGCTCCCTGCTATTAGGGGTATTTGTGGAATAAATAAATCCATACCTACCATAAACCCCTCAATGTTCCCCCAGAACATCCTCCCCTGGGAGATGCACAAACAGCCCAGGGACTGAACCTCAGCAAGATCATATCCCACATGCACAAACCTGTATCCACTGCTCCCAGTCTGCAGCTCCAGGGGACACCACAGCCACCTTCACTCCTACAGTAACATCATCTGCCACACTTCACCCCCCAAAAATTGGTTATTCCCTTCTCCACTAAGGGGCTCTTCCCCTCAGTCTCCCTCAGCAGATTTTATGCTCATCTTGGATGGAGCTCTGACCAAATTCAGCATCACTTCAGATTTCATTGTCTTTCTCAGTACTCTTGCATCTCATCTTCCACTTGGATTCCCTCTTGACTGCAGTCTAATTTCTAATTATCCCACAACCCCAAGCACATTCTTGTACAAGCAATTCCTTTCATTTCATCAACCAAGTAAAATAAATTTGCCACTTCCTCAGATCTAGTTAATTTTCAGTTTTAACCCCTCTTCCATACTCAGTCAACAGTTTTAACAAAATCCAGACTGGAACAAAGCCTTGTTTTAAGATTTCCTCTAGACCATCTTTTGAATATTCAGGTGGTTTTACACATAATGTGTATGAGCAGCAAATACTTGAGAAACAAGTATTAACTAGCTAACTTTTAACCTGGAAAGATTTTATCCCCTCAAGGTTAAAAGATTAAAACCCACCATGGCATTGACCATCTTTCGTGGTAAGTTTCCCTGAACAGTTTTTTTAAAATATCTTCAGACAGCACAACTTCTTTTCCCCAAGACAGGATAGAATATTTTAAAACAGCGAACCTGATTAAACAAACACGTTAAAGGTGATTACAACAATAAATTCACATGGAGAAAGTTCAGAGCAAAATCATAGCAGTTACACCTTGAGCAAGGAGCAGGAGGCACTGACATATTATTCAAGCAGGCGTTCAGAGCAAAATTACAGGGTTGGCCTTGGAATTAGTGAACAGAGCGTTAGCACCAAGCAGCATCTCATTAGATTGAAATTCTGTCAAATGTTTTCATTGCTCACCACACTCTTCAACTGCTCTGTTTTGTTCTGAAGCCTTGTGCACCTCTGCAGCAGCACTGGGACCACTTTCATGTCCACCTACAACATCCCAGTCACTGCTGGTGGGACTGGGATGGGCTTGGCTTGCAGCCGAGGCTTTGTGCCCAACTTCGGACGTTTTAACTTTGGTTTGCTCTTGTTCAGATTCATCTGAGCCATTAGCTAAGGCTTTCTCCTCCAAGGAAGAGCCTGAATAAACAGCAGGAGGAATTATTTATACTTTGTTATGATCTGCCCAGACTGCACTTGCACACTTTTGGTACCACTGATGAGTTAGAGATGATCAGCCCCAGCTCAGACCAACAGCACCACCCTCTCTGGACCTTTCAGAGCCTGGTTCTGCCCTTCATTTACCACAAACACAACAAACTCAACAAGCAAAAAACAAGTAAGAGGAGGAAGACACAAAGCTATTTCCTATGTTAGGATTATTGTTGTGTAATCATCCAGGCATCAGGAGCAAAAGTGCCCAGTGTCTACTTACATCTCCAAAATTCATGTTCATCTCAGCAACATCCCTTCAGCCTCCAAGGGAGGAAGTACACAAGTGCTCCACAGCAGCATAATCATTATTTCATATACCACCATCTCAGCTGTGACTTTTTCTACCCCACAGATTTAGGATGATGCTAAAACACAAGATTTAATTCACCTAAGACCAGGCATGTGTATATTTAGCAATACTTGGATCCATACATGACTTGCTTTTACAGGCAGTTCTAAGGGAAGCAAGAAGGGAACTTAAATCATCTTTTCCCGTGGACCAGCAGGTTTCTGCTTAATTGCCTAAATTATTATTCCAGCCAGACTGAAAAAAAAAAAAAACCCAACAAATTAAGTAAAGACTTTGTGTAGCTCAGAGGGTGACATGTAAAAGAAGATACTTTAGAGTTACCTGTTTTATGGGTATTGGATGGAGATGCAGAGGTAGGAAAATAAGGAACCTGCCCAGCTGTACCATGCAGGGTGGATAGCACTGGAGCCTGGGCTGGAGGGACAGGATGGAGCACAGCCCTCTCTGAAAGCAGCTGCCCAGCCTCAGAGGCAGGATGGAAAGGCTGAGAGGTGGACTGAGGCACCAGTTTGGGGGTTTCAACAGGCCCTTGCATAAAGTCACTAAATTCTTCATCATCGAGAAAAGCAGAATGGGAAACAGATACAGCACAATGGGATGGTGTGGGATGATCTGCAAATGGAATGAACACACAAGGCAAAGTGATGAGGAACAGGGGTCACGGGTGGGAATGTGGAAAAGGGGCAAACAGTGGGAATACACAGCAAATGGGCGAGGAGGAGCAGCATGGAGTCTGTGTGCTGACACGTGAAGGGTGTCACTGGCACAAGGCAAAACTGAGCAGCCCCTTCCAACCACTCATCTTCTCTCCCAGGATTTAGGATGTGAACACTGAAAGCTGGTTCTTAACACTGGCTGTGAAAGTATTCTGTCTGTCTTCAGCAGACAGGGTTAAAACAAATCCAGAGGTAATATTTCAAACTGGACACAATGGGGTCTGTCAGGGGGACATTCTCCCTCAAAAGAATGTTTTATCCACAGAAACTCAGCAATGTATCATGAAGTACAAAAGAAATGTCTGCTGATGTAGACAATTTTCTGCTTGATGCCTTCCAGTGTTACCCATTTTAACAGAACTGGTGAAGGACAGGCAAATCTACAGACAGAGGGAAGTTGTCAGAGACCACCTGTAACTGCAAACTTACCAAGGAGTGAATCCAGAGCACAGACACAAATTTTATACAAGAAAAAGCTGGCCTAGATAAGCTTTGTTTCAGGCTAGACACTAAAAATACTACACTACAGACCATAAAAAGTCTTAAGTAGCAATTGTTGCCAGTGTAATTACTGAGAACAGAGGCTTGGTTTGACCATGCCCAACAACACATCAGCCAGTTGTGACACTCCACTCAAGTCTTTATATATGGTTTTGATCATTCTTAGCACTTAAATACCACTTCTCATCTTCAAAAGCACTCTGCAAAACATTAATTAATGCTTTGACTAGAAAAGAACAAACGCTTTATCAATTTCCTTGATGTTTCACATTTAGCACAGCACATGAGGCTTCCTGTTAAAGATTTCAAGTCTTTTAATAAAGGCTCATATCTATCAATATTTCACCCTCATACCCTGACCTAGCAAACAGTTGCCACAATGACATTTAATTTTACAAAACTGTTAATCCACTCATTTTGTACCACCAAATAAAAATACTTGTTGGAATTAGTTCCCCTGCTGAGGATTTCAAATGCTGGAGTTTTATTTTCAGTTGGAAAATGAGGAAAATTACAAACCTGGCTTTTTTGGATGTGTTGCTGGTGTTGGGTGCATTTTAGCGTCTCTAGAAAAGCCATCTAGGTTCCCTTTAATGGCTTCCAAAGCATCATCTCTGCTTTTTTCACCTGTCTGAAAGAGCACAGAAAAAGTTTTGAAGAATTGACAGAACAGCTCAGTTTTCCTCCAATACCCACACTTCTTCAGTACCAGAATCAGCAATGCCTGCTGCTGGCAGTGTGCAAAGGACTGACTCTTCCAGAGGCTTTTCAAGCCACAATCTGGCATCTCATGCAATTCCCACTGATTTGCTTGTTGAAAGAGACCCTCCCATTAAATGCTATTAAAAAAAAAAACCCTGAAGAAAGAAACATTATCAGGCCATACCTTGGGTTTCACACTGCTCAGAAGTCTCAGCTTTTGTTTCTGCTCTTCAAACTGCCGCCGTTTTCTTTCTTCCTCTAAGAACTTCTGCTGGTGCTCAAACCTCTTCCTGAGGGAGAATTATTTTAAAAAATTTTTTTTTAAAAATTAAATATATAAAAATAATTTTTATGAGACTTTTCACATCAGGTTTGTGCTTGATTTCTCCATTTCTACTGTCTCAAATTTAGGTGGTTTGGTGCACACACTCCTGCTTCTTCTCAGACCTGGACAAGCACCACAAACTTCACAGACAATGGAATATCCAGCAATATCCTACAGCCCCCCACACTGCTGCTGCAGAGAATGCACATGTCCCCTGCCAGAAGGGCTGCCCAAGAGCCAGGGAGGTGTCACTTACTGCTGCTCCTCTGCAAACTGCTTCTGCATGTCGGGGCCGTACTGGGGGCCGGCGGGGCGCATTCCCAGGAAGGAGGCCTGTCCCATGTAGGGCATTCCAGCTGCTGGCATGGGCCCCAGGGCCATGCCACCCTGCAAACAAGCACAGCACACAGCTCCAGGGCACT
Source organism: Zonotrichia leucophrys gambelii (assembly GCF_028769735.1). NCBI lineage: Eukaryota > Metazoa > Chordata > Aves > Passeriformes > Passerellidae > Zonotrichia > Zonotrichia leucophrys. Next base: position 10,369,552 of record NC_088188.1, read on the forward strand.
GCTTTCTGCTCCAGTGTATTTTGTTTTCCCATAGAAAAAGCCAAACCACTGGCAGTGGCAGCAAAGCGGCGGAGTCGGGGAGTGCTGCAGGAGCAGTGCCCTCAGTAGATGGCACTCTTCCTCTCCACAAGCACTCAAACTCGCAGCTTTTGGGAAAACTGGCAAAAATCTGCTCTGCAAATCCAACCTGTCCCAGGAGCAGGAAGGTTACAGCCATCCTACACTGTTCAGTAAGGGTTTTCTGGGGATTTCTGGTTCCTATTCTAAGGGATTTCATAATATTTTTATATTCCCTCCTACCAAGCACAGATGCTGGAAAACGTGGTCTAGGCATTTCCCAGACAATATATGATAACAGCCAAGAGGAACCTTGTCTGAATAAACCGTATCAGAAGCATTTGCTGAGAAATATATTCTGGGACATTTAGAGCAGCAAAGCTGCCTAATATAGAAGGAGCCAGAAAATAATTTACTTTTCTTACCATTCATTTTGCATTTGGTCTCAGAACACGTAGGAAGAGAACAAAAGTTGTTTATTATTTTTAGACCAGCTCTCATAAAAACATCTTCCTACCATAAATTTTGCCAGAATAACATAATAAATTGCAGATGGGGGAGGGAAGGGAGTGTAAGGACACGGCAAAACAATAAATTCCATTTGTGACACAGCAATTTGGTTAGACAGTCATGCAAAAACATTAAATTTCAGCAAAGTGGATATTTGTACATAAGCACATACGGTGCTAAAAAGAAAACAATAGATTAAAAGAGAGAAAATACAGCATTATCTGCTCATATTTAATTCTTATTCCTCAATTAGCAACAGCAGCACTAAAGACAAAGTTACTTTAAGGAAAAAGAAAAATGATAGCGATAGGACAGAGGGAATGGCCATAACCTGAAGGAGGGCAGGCTCAGAGAGGCTGTGGGCTCCCCATCCCTGGCAGTGCCCAAGGCCAGGCTGGATGGAGCTTGGAGCAGCCTGGGATTCTGGAAGGTGTCCCTGCCCATGGCAGGGGTGGCACTGGATGAGCTTCAGTGTCCCCTTCCCCCAAACCAGCCTGGGGCCCTGCAGTTCCAGCCCACACACCTGCATGGCCATGGGTCCAGGAGGCATCTGAGAGCCATAATTCATTCCCATCATCCCTGGCATGTTGGTCTGCATGACAGGAACCATTGGAAACCCTTGCTGTTGCATAGGAATCATCCCTGCAATGAAACAGTAAACAAGCCAAGTGCCCAGTTAATGTTAAAAGCTTTTTTTTCCCCCCTTCACTAACCCTGCCTCCCCCATTTAATTATTCTTTTTTGTTTACTAAACCAGCAAAAGAAAGTAAAAAACTCTGAGTTGTGCTGGATGGTTTAAAAATAAAAATAATAACATTTGCTACACTGCAGGCAGCCACAGAATTTTCTTAGTTTAAACACTGGTCAGTCTACAGGGAAAAATATTTCAGGGCTTTTCAGTAACTAAGCTGATGAATTATCCCACCATCCTAAAGATTCTCTGTGGGTTTCTTCCCATATGATTTTTGGAAGGGTCATTTCCAATTAAAAAGATTTAATTAACCAGGGTGACTGGTGCTGGCAATTCCCATTTCTCTTGAAACCAGCAGCTTCTGAAAATAAATCTTGGGAAATAAAGTCAACCTTTCACAAAGCAACTTCACACTCTGACCTGGCTCGATAATTTGCTGTAGGTTAATTAGCACACTTCAGGTTAATTAGCCCACTACACGTGTTAGAATGGTAACAATACTTGTCAGTAAAAGTTAAACATGCACAAAATTGGACAAACCAAGCTGGAATGTGTTAATTCACTGAATAAAGCAAGCGTGTTTTATTTCAGTATCTTCCTGCCTCACATTTTGCTGTCTTGGGAGACAAACACTAACATGCACTTGCTACCAGCACACCATGAGATAATTATGCAAAAACACTCCAGGAGGCCATGACACAGGCAGGAATAATCCATGAATCAGTCCCTGGGATTTTAATAAAAACCTCTCCATTCTCCCCATAAATTCTCTGCATATTTTCCCCTAATTAAACAAACAGCACTGCATCAGGAAGGAGAACAAAGGCAATTTAAGGCTGGGGCTCTCCCATTGTATTAATACTTTCCACACAGGTTGTGACTCTTGTCCCGGGGTCTTGATGTGCTTTGTAAATATTTACCAGCTCTTGCAACACCCACACAGCATGGGTGTACACAGCTGGGAGATGAAGCAGAGAGAGGTGAAATACCACACTCAAAACAACAGCAGAATCCAAAAGGCCAGTTCAGGTTAAAAAGGGAGATGTAGCTTTCCTGGACCTTTAATCCTCATTCTGGTGACGCTGCCTCAACAATACACAGGTTTTCCCAACAGAGGAGTGAGAGAGCTGAATTCAAGGGCAAAACCCAGCCATGGAGTTCAACTAATAATCACACCTCTGAACATCACTGCAGACCTGGTTTAGGTCTAGTTTGTCTAAACAAAATCAAGAACTTTGTGCTCAGCATGTGAAGCTGATACGTACCTTGGGGGGGGCCCAAACCGCCTGCGACGGGAAACATGAAGCTGCAGGAGGAAAACAAGAGTACATGAAATTCTGTCACTTCAGTGAAAATGGAAAACCCACCTCAACTTCCACATCAGCACCACCACCAGGAGCCTCCCAGCCTCTGCTCCTGCAGGTCCCACAGAAAACAATACCATCCAAGGGAATGGTTATCCATCCCTCAGCGGGATCCCAAAGCACCCCGGCAGTGCAGAGCCAGGAAACACAGAGCTGATCCTCCCAGCAGCCCTGACACGGCTTTGACTCATCCACATCACCCACAAGAGACTTCCAGCACCCACACAGCTCGGGAACAGGTCAGTGTGCTGTGTGGGCTAAGCATGCAATGAATAAACAGCTCCTCTTGAAGTATCTGACTCAGCAGGACCACCAGAGAACAATTCTCAGCTGCTTAGGAACAGCTTTTCTGAAGAAAAATAAACTATCCACAAAACCCCATCACTTTCTGCCTCTTTTAGAAACATCACAAAATAATGGAGTTTCTATTTTCTCACTTATCTAATTACAACAAAAATAGAACCTTGGAGAAAACACTCATTCACATATCAAGGGTCAAGTGCACCTAGAGGAAGAACCATTAAAATTTCAACTAAAATCCTAATGGAAATTGCTAGCCCTCACTCTCAAACAGCTGCCAAACAGCAGAAAAGGACCCAGTTTAAAATTCTCATTTGCAAGCAACTTGCAGAAACCCACGTCAGCAGCAATTTCCCAAACAAGAACCTCACTCAGTGTCCCAGGCAGTTATTACATCAAAGTGCTGTGGAAGAGAAACACACTTATAGATATTCAATGTTCAATTTCAAGCGTGGATGTAAAAGAAACTGACGAAGAGTACAAGAGACAATGCTGCTGCAGGAAGTGCTGAAAGCCAACCTGCTTTATAAATATAAAAGAGATGTGTAATATGAGCACTAGGAGAAAATAGGGAATTTAAATTATGCATTTATCCAGGAGCAAATTGCACCTCTCCACTGTACAGGCAGCAGGTCAACGGTCACCAAGACAACCCTTTGCTCTTCACTTCATCCTCCACTCAGGATCTTCATCATCCTGAAGCTTCTTCTCCAGCCCTGAGCACTGTGTGCTGATTTCTCCTTCCACAACTATCACACACCTGTGCTTCCCAATGCTCCAGTCTTGCCATCCTCCACCCCATCATTTTGGGGCTCTCCCTCCAAAAACTCTGCAGCCTCACACAGCTCAGCCCCAAACATGGGCAGGGCTTGGTTCTCACCACAGCCAAGGTCTGTTTAACTCAACTCAGTCATTTTAATCCACTCCTTGGCACACAGTATCAACACGAAAACAAATAGAATGATGAAATATTAAATGTAATTTCTGAAGATCTCCTAAGCATGCAGAAGTGTTCAAAGCGTCATGCTTCCCTTTTTGCTGGGGAACCTGATCAACAAGAATTCTCCAAACCAACAAACGCAACATAAACAGAACAAGCGTCAGGAGGTACCACTGCTTGTTGGGAGCAAGTAAAGGCCAAACTATTAAATATTTATCCCTTTCCACAGAGCTCCTGGTTTATTTATAAGTCCCTGCTGAAAAAAAATAAAAAGAAACAATCAAGCAAAACCCCCTCAGCTGATTAGAGGGCACGGGAAGAGGAGCTGGTCCAAAGCAAGCTCTGGCAGCACAGCCCCGTACGTGCTGCTCAGATCCACCACAATTCACTCCAGGATTCAGCGTGCAACTGCCAGCACCTCACCAATGGGGACTGATGAGTGAAGTGCTTTTTTGGAGCTGCAGAATTGCCCAGAGCAATCAGAGAAAGCAGCTGGCTCTGGTGACGGTGCTGTGTGAGCGCGCCCTGGGCACGCTGCACAAACACAATGAAGGGAAGGGAACAAAGTGATCACCCTGCAACAGACCTCTGAAAGCAGCACCAGAAATCTGTACATTCCTACTAAATCCGTATTTTAAATATGGAGCTTAAAAAAACCACCAAGCCCCAAACCAACTAAGCAACAGCTTCAGCCAAAACGCAGGAGCGGAGAGCAAAAACTTCTTTTCTGAATGGAGACTTCACTGTAACAGCTCCAAACCACACAAAACGCTTTCCCATCTACAAGTGGATTTTTAAACCCCTTAATTCCCAAGCAGTACAACCCCATCGATGCAACAGACTGTCAGAGTATTTTTGAATGGCAGAAACGCACAAAAATTGAAGTGAAATCAGGCAAAGAACCACACAGACAGAACTTTTCCTCTACCTCCAGACTTTGTCCTCAAAGAAACCAAAATACTATCAATGGGCAATGGTGATTTGTAAATCCTTTCAGAACATTTATTTCTGAAACTGACAACAATTTCTGAAACTGACAACAATGACAACACTCCCAATAACACTGACAAAACCATGGGATTCGGATTTCCAAGACAACTCAAAGAGCTTAATTGTCAAATGCAAAATTTCCTCAGCTTCCCTGGAAGTAGGACAAGAGATAAATAGCAGACAAGAACCTACATTGAAAAAAACACATTACTAGAGTCTTCAAAGGTGGTGAAATCCAGTTTTCCAACCTCTCCATAAACACAACATCTCTTTTAGCACTGGTTTTTTTTTTCCCTCCTGACAGGATTCCTCAGTCCTCCCTGTGGCCAAGGTGCCCTTTGTGAGAAGGAGGGGAAAAGGGAAGTCCCCAGGGAGGCTGGGTCCCAGGAGGACACAGACAGACAGACAGCCCACGGTGACAGAACATTTACTGTGGTGGCACCAAGCAGGGCTGGCAGAACCCCCAAATCCTTCCCACCCCAATACCTGAGATGGCAGCTGCAGAGCCTGACAGCAAGGGGGGCACAACTGCCCAAGCCTGAACACATGGGGGAGATCAGGAGCCCCAAAATGTGAATAATTCTCAGCAAAACTCAGAGCTACTGTGGCTGCATTCCCAACAACACACCTGGGACCTCCCCATCCAGGACCCCTCATCCGGCCTGGGCCTCTGATGTTCCATCCGGGATCACAGGTACTACACCTGAGACCCACACACCCCACCCAGGACCCCACAAAGCCCACTTGACAACCCACGAACCCCACCTGGGACCCCCACCCAACATCCCACGAACCTCACCTGAGACCCCCTGTACCACACCTGCGAGCCCCACACCCCACCCAGGATGTGCCACACCTGAGACCCCACAGACCCTGCCTGGGACCCCCAGGGGCCAGCCAGAAACCCCGCCCAGCCCACCTGGGCCCAGACATCCCACCTGCCCTCCGAGCCGCCACCCCAGCCCGACCATCGCCCCCATCTCCGCCGCCCCTCCCTGCGTCCCCTTCATTCCCCATCACCGCCCTCCCTTCTTTGTCCGCTCCCTCTCCGCAGCCCCTCGCCCGCTGCTCCCGGTGACACCGACCTGGCGGCCCCGGCCGCTCCGCCGCCCGCCCCGCCGGCGCCCCCCGCGCCGGGCCCGGGCCGCAGCGCCATCTTCGCGCTCGGCCCCGCCGTCTGTCAGCGGAGCGGCGGCGGCGGCTTCCGGGGCCGGCCCGGGCAGGCACCGCCCCCGGCCCCGCCGCTCCTCGGTTCCTCCGGTGCACAGCCTCAGAGAATCACAGCCCCTCGGTTCCTCTGGTCCACAGAGCCACGGCTCCTCGGTTCCTCCGTCCCACAGAGCAAGAGAATCACAGCCCCTCGGTTCCGCCGTTCCACAGAGCCGCAGCTCTACAGAGCCACGGCCCCTCGGTTCTTCCGTTCCACAAAGCCACGGCCCCTCGGTTCCTCCGTTACACAGAGCCACGGTCTCTCGGTTCTTCCGTTCCAGAGGCACGGCCTCTCGGTTCTTCCGTTCCACAGCCCCACAGATGCACAGCCCCACAGCTCCTCTGTCTCAGCCTCAGAGAACCGTAGCCCTACATCCCCTCGGTTCCACAGCCCCACAGCCCCACATCCCCTCGGTTTCACAGCCCTACAAGCCCACAGCCCCTCGGTTCCACAGCCCCACAGCCCAGCTCCATTCCTCCGTCCCACAGCCCCCTCGATTCCTCTCTGCTCCACCGACCCAAAGCCCCGTGGGTTCTCAGTTTCACAGCCCCACAATTCTTTGGTTCCTCACTCCCACATCCCCTCGGTTCCTCAGCCCCACATGCCCCCGGGAACGGCCTGGATGGGATGAGTGGCCCCGGCCTCCCCGGGGAACGCTGGTTTCCAGCATCCAAACCACCGCTTTTCCGTAAAAAAGGAAAAAAAAGTGTCGCCTTTCCGCCCGACCTCCCTCAGGGGTCACCTGGGGACGTGCGACAAGAGCCTGAAAGTGACAGGACAAGGGGCAATGGATTCACAGCGACAGAGGGAGGGTCAGATGGATATTGGGAATAAATTCCTCCCTGTGACGGTGCTGGGGCCCTGCCACAGGGGGCTGTGCCTGCCCCATCCAAACCAGATTAAACCAAGACAATCCTGTCCAGAAATTCTTCCTGAAAGTATCGCAGTTGCAAAGAAGCCATTCCTGCCTGACTGGAATTCTGATGACAAAAGCAGGGTGGGCTGAGAACACGCTGGGCAGATGAAGAAAGGGAAAATGCAAAGAGCTGGGCCTTTTTTGCCTGCAGACTTGTTCCACTGAGGCTGCACAAACACACAGGTCTCTGAATTAGCATTTTATGACCTTGTTTATTCTAGTTTCAGGCTCAGTTATAAAACCATACAAAATTAATGGCACATATTAGTTTATTTCAAAATAATTTTGTAGAAGAAAAACAGTAGGAAGAGCAAGGCTTTACTTTCACATACAAGTGGGTTTGATTTGGCTTTTTTGAAGTGTCCAGGGAAGTCTCTGACAGTTGCACTTATCAAACCTAATGGTAAACATTGTGGGGTTTTTGTCTCTGAATCTCCTGGAAGTGTCTAAAAATGTATTAGGGGTGATCTGAACACAGACAATATTTTCAAGGAGCAGTACAAAACTGGGTGAAAGTAACACAAACTGCTGCTGGTTTTGAACTACTCTCAGAAATACACAGCATTCACTGCACGAGCACATGCTCCAGCTTCTATAAGAAGCATCCAGGAATTCTCTTCTGGCATTGCAGCAGAGACTTTCTAGCATGGTAAATCTCCACTCTCACCCCAAAGGAAACATGAGAAATGTTCTTCTCCCTTCACCATCGCTGCTATCTTCATTCTTCTGTTCCAGCACAGACAGAGGTGTCAGCCCCAGCTCATCAGCCTGAATTCAGCTTTCTGCAACAGTCTGTAATTTACTGCCATTTTTGTCTTCTTTACCTTTCTTCTTTCCCTTAGTATTTTCCTTTGTGGTTTTCCTACAAGAAACACATCTGAGATCAGACACCTGAGCGTAACCAGTGGTTTAAATTCAGGCTGCTGTCACCTGACACATGGCACCACACAAGGCAAAATGTTGTCATTAATCCAAGCTCCAGCAGACAGATTCTGACACTAAAATTCATCACTAAAATCATTATGACTGGGTGGTTCATCCAAACAAGTTATCTATTTCTTTGCTTAAATTTTCTGGGCTGTTTCTTGACAAAAAGCAACTCCTACCTCCTCTTCAGCAAAAGCTACTTACATTTTTCTTTTGTCTTTTTTCAAGAAGCACTTTGGGGTGGTACAAATGGATTCTCTTGTCAAAGGTTTCTTAATGAATTTCTTCTTTTGTTTGCTGAGAATATTTAGCGAAGAAAGATGAAATTACTAGGGTTTCTAGTTCTAGAAACTCCCATAAGTCATTAAAAAGCACTGATTAAAAGACTGGTTAAGTGCTGAAATGAACATACCTCTGCAGTTTGGGCAAATGTTTTATGTATTCTGGCACAGGACAGCCAGCTCGCTGGATCACGTTGGCAATGCTGGAGAGGAGAGGAGGGAAGAGATCAACTCCAGTGCTTGGACAAGTGATAAAGACTTTTTGTGGAAAACAGCAAACCAAACAAACTGGCTGGTTTGTTGTTGGTCTTTTGTTTTGTGGTGATTTTTTTTTAAAGCAAGAAATAAAGACATTATTAATCCAGACATATTACCTGCGTAATAAAGGTTTGTCATCTTCTGTGAAGAAAGTGACTGCCTTTCCTCTGTGTCCTGCTCTTCCAGTACGACCTGCCAAGCACACATTTTGCAGAGTAGAGATTTTACTTCAGACATCTCCTTTTCTTCCTCCTCACAGCCCCAGCCTCCTCCCCAGCACAGCTATGTCTGAAAAATCTAAATAAGGTTCACAGAGTGCTGACAAAAACAAGAGCATCTACATTAAAGACCTGAGAAATGGGGAAAAGGAGGTGATTTGTGAGCCATGCCTCACCTATCCTGTGGATGTATTCCACTGCACTGGTTGGCAAATCATAATTGATGACCATGTTCACACCTTTGAAGTCCATCCCTCGAGCCAGTAACGCAGAGCAGATGAGCACCCAGATCTTCCCAGCTCTGAAACTCTGCACTACTTTGTCTCTCTAGGAAAAGAACAGAAAAGAAAATTGGAAACAGTTCCAATAGTAATTGAGAAAAAAGGTGAACTTGTTTCCTTAAAGTTGTCACGATGTTAAGGGATAAAACTAAACCTCTGAACAAAAACGTGCAGGAGTTTGCTGCTATGGTTACCTGGAATTACATTCCAACACTCTTGCTTTCACCTTTCTTTCTAAATTATTTCTTGAAAAGAAATAAAATCCTCCTACCTGTTGCTGAGTCTTGTCTGCATGGATGACATCCACATTGATGCCTTCATAAATCAGCTCATGGAAAAGCTCTTTAGCCCTCTCAATAGACTGTACAAAAACAAGGACTGGAGGAGCAAAACCCTGCAAAAGAGTAAGTTTATCTCAGGTTCCAAAATCCTCTTCTTTGCAGAAACTGAGACACAGCAGATTTGGGCAATGGTTTAACATGTGTCACAGAGAAGTGTTTGAGCTGGGAAATTGGGAGTCTCTGACAGACCACAGCTCACTTGAGGAAGAGGAAGATGCTCAGTCTCTCCAAAATACCTTTTTAACAAGCTCTCTCATTGCTGTTAGCTTTCCTGTCTCAGATCCAACAAACAGCAGCTCTTGTTCTACTGTCTCTGCTGCAGAGTTTCTGAAACCAGAAATCCAATAGAAACACTTTAGTATTTTTCATATACATTAACAAAAACTTATATATTAATAAATATATGTTGTATCTATAACCCTCATAAAAATATAACTTGGTGGATGAGAAATGCTGCACAACAAAACCAGTGCATGCTCCTAAGACTGATGTTTATTTGATGATAAAGTAATTGGCAAAGGAAAAGAACACTTTATTCAACACAAGAGAAATATCTCAGTGCCTACACAATTTTCTCTGAGACAAACAACCTGCAGTGCTGACTAAGAGCAGCCACAAAACCAAGCAGGCTGATGATGCAGAGAAAACAATTTCCCATGAAACTTTTTTAGAAAAAGAAGCAGACAACACCTACCTTGCCCCAACAGACACCAGCACCAGGTTGTCCAGGTTGAGCTTACACCACTCCTCCACGTCGTGGGCAAAGGTGGCGCTGAACAGGGCCCTCCTGGCCAGGTGGGAGGTGCATGCCAGGAAGATTGTGCCCAGCTGCTCCCTGAATCCTGACTTGCCATCCTCAAACAGCTTGTCTGACTCATCCACCACCAGCCACTCCACGCTAGGAACAAGAGGTTTGGTTTTCAGGAGAGCCTCTCCCGAGTGCCAAAGCACACTGCAAACATTCTCCTACCTGCTCAAGTCTATGGCTGGAGGATCTTCTTTCAGCAGATAAATGAGTCTGTTGGGAGTAGTAACCAGTATATCTATTAAAAAAAAAGAAGCAAAATGTCAAAAAAAAGACACAAATTAAACCAAACAAACAGAGCACCAGATCCAACCCAATGTGCCAGAGGTACAGTTTAGCAGAATCCATGTCCTCTCACTTCCCTTTTCCTCCCTGCCACTTTTTAACCACCTCTTTAAAACCACACAGCCCAAAGACAAAGGTCAGTGACAATTTTTAATTTTTAGAAGCACTTCAGTCATTAGAAGAGTTACCAAATTTCTTGGAAGACTTGGGCCCAAACTTCTTGGCTGCCTCAGCTGCCTTGTGGATCATGTGGATTCTGAAGCCTGTGCCCTCTGCCAGCTTCACCAGCTCCCGGTGGGTCTGCAAAGGCAGCAGAGATTGGGTTCCCAAACTGAGCTGATGAGCTTTTCCAACCACAAATCTGCTGCCCATCGTGGAGTCATGGAATGCTTTGGGTTGGAAGGGACATTAAAGCTCATGCAGTTCCCCCTGCCATGGCAGGGACACCTCCCACTGTCCCAGGTGCTCCCAGCCCCTTCCAGCCTGGCCTGGGCACTGCCAGGGACCCAGGGGCAGCCACAGCTGCTCTGGGCACCCTAATCCTGAACCTAGAGCTTCAAACCTCACCCTGATTTCAGAGTTAAGAGAAAACTCTCTGTTTTCCTTAGCATAATAAAATGCAGCTCTCTAACAGGCATTATTCACATCACTACCATATGTGGCTCCCTCTTTCAGATGAATAAAAACTGCACAAAGGTGGCATTTTTATATCATTTATCAACACAGCTTTGTTATAAAGTTATCCCTTGAAATTCCAAGTTTGGGACAAACAGATAAATCTCTCAGAGCAATCTCAAGTAGGAAAGGAGGCTTTAAGAGCACCTGAGCATGGGGCAGTTTAAAATATGATCAAAGAATCTTGAGCCCCTAATCTAATCACTGAGATTAGACCCAGATAATAGACATGTACCTACTCCACAGAAGTCAAAAGACTTGAAAGAAACATTTAAATTAGTTTTCTCTGATATGTGAGGGCAATAAAGGAAAAAATATTTACTGAGCTGCTGTTTTGCTGATGCAGAGTGACAACACTGCAGCCCATCAGGGTGAGACCCCTCAGCACACACCTGGCTGGCAAGTTCTCGGGTGGGAGATATGATCAGAGCCCTGAATCCTTTGTTCCTGGGCTGTTTCAGATGTGTTAAGAGAGGGATACAAAATGCCAGTGTTTTCCCAGACCCTGTGGGAGCTGAAGCCAGAAGCTCCCGACCCTGTAAGAAAAAAAACAAACTTATATTTCAGCAAGGGAAAAAAGAAAAAAATAGTAAAAATTCCATTCCCACAAACATCAATGCTGCAAACTGACCCAAGGTACCTCAGGCAAACTGAAAAAGCCAAGCTCTCAGTCTGGATGAAGCTGATCCAGCTGTGATACACACAAGGCAGCCCCAGCCCAGGTTCTGTGGGACCCCTGACACCCAGAGGACTCACGTGCAGCATGACAGGGATTGCCTGCATCTGGATGGCTGTGGGGACGTGGAAGCCTGCAGCCTGGATATTCTCCAGGATCTTAGGGTGCACTTTGTACTCCTCCTGAAGCTGCTCAAAGGTGGCAATGGGGTCAGGGAGATCTGTTCCCTGGATGCTGATCCTGTGCTGGTGCCTGAAGCGATTGATCTGCAAGGCAAAAGACAAACTCCTTTTTAATTTGCACCCCAAAACTCACCACCTATGGATTCCTCCCCTGCCTCTTTCCCCCATCCTCCTGAATGAGGAATCACCCTAAATAAACCCCAATTTTGGATCAAACACCCACAGAACAGCAGGCACCTCTTGTTGCACCAGAATCCCCTGGTCCCACCTTTTCTCTCCTCAAGCGTTCAAGCTTCTCTGCAGTGGGCTTTTTCTCTTTTGCATCTTCAATTTTTGCTTCCAGAGAGGACATCCACTTTATTCCATTGTTTTCTGACAGCTCTGGCATTGATACTGCTCCTGGAAGTTGCAAACAAATTGAAATTTCCTTTAGTAAAATACAGACAGGCATTACTTGGAGACAAAGAAATCTCAGAGCCCTTTTTCTCTCATTCTCAATAAAACTAATGCAGATTCCAGAAGGATGGCAACCACATCCCCAGCTCCCAGCACTGAATCTTGGCCCAGTTGTGAGATCAGCTCTGAGCCAGGCCAGCCAAGGAACCCAGAAATGGATGGGCTTCAAGGTCCCTTCCACCCCAACCCATTCTAGGATTCCCTGATGGTTCTGCCAGGGATACACGTGTGTGTGTGTGTGTGTGTGTGTGTGTACAGATACCTCGTGCCTTTTTCTTTTTTCTTTTCCCTTCACTACTTTCTGCCGTTCTTTTCCTCTTTCCATCGTTCTTCCCTGCTCCATCGTTCTGCTGCTTCACCTCCTCTTCAGCCCCTGCGAGTCCCCTGCCCTCCCCGGCAGCTCCCTGAGGTTCTCCCTCCTTGCTCCCGAAGAAGTCGAGGTTCTCCAGCGAGACGCTGCCGCGGTTCCCTTTAACCACCTGCGGGAGAACAGGAGAACGGTGAGACGCCATGGCCGGGCCCCGCTCCTCAGCGCCGCGCCCGGTGGGGACGGGGCTCCGGAGCCTGCCCCGCGCACGGGCCGCTTCCCGAGCGCTCCCCTCGGTGGCCCCTCACCCCGAAGCGCCGCGCGTCGAGCCCGAAGCGCCGCACGTCGAAGCGAGCGCCGGCTCCGAGGCGGCGGAACAGCTCGTGGGTCTCCATGCTGCCCCGCTCCCGGCAGCCCCCGCGCCGCAGGAAACGGGAGCACTTCCGGCCGCTGCCATGGCAACCGCTCCGGCGGCATGGCGGCCCGTTACCATGGCAACGGCAGCGGCGCGGGCAGGCTTCGCTAGGCCCGGCGACATGGGAGAACTATCGCGACAGCACGGGGGGGACAAGGGAGGGTTCCTTCCCCTGAGCGCAGATGGGAACGGCTATCGCGACAGCACGGGGCTGGCGAGGGAGGGCTCCTGTTCCTGTGCGCAAATAGGAATGCTGTCGCGACAGCACGGGGCTGGAGAGGGAGAATTCCTTCCCCCGGTGCCTCCGCGTGGCCCCGTCCGGCCCCGCCTGGAGCCCGGCAGGGAGCAGAGGATGGTGCGGGTGCTGCCCCGTGCACACCCACTTTGCTAATCCTTGATTTATACAATCCTGCCTCGCAAGGTGCCCGAGGAAAGAAATGCTTGAGGCTGTGGCAGGAGCAACCTGGCAACTGGCTGAGCACCTCAGGGCATTCAAGAAAGTTTGCCCAGATTAAGATCAGAATTTATTTAATTAATGGATTTATTCATTATGATAAGCTGTGAGGTCCAATAATGCAGGTAAATCTAGTGCTCTCTATCAGATCAAAGAATACAGATTTTTTTTCCTGGTTGTTCATGAAGGAAAACAAACAGAAATTTAATTAGCAGCAACAGAAATTATTTAATGTAATAAAAGTCTTGAGGGCTAAAGGTTTATGTTGCTGAAATCCAAGAGCTCTAAGACATATAGGCTGTTCCTTCTGGAACATTCACTACTTTAATAACAAAGCTTGAGATGAAAAATTGGGTAAACCTGATCCTCCCCTCTGCCCTTCTCTGCCTGATTTATATCCACTTTCTTTGCCAGACCTTTAACTTCCCAGCACACGGGTGGAAGCAGAGCCAGGGGCCTGGGTGCAGAGTCCCACAGCGGTGACATTTCCCTTTCTTGTGTCCCCAGCTGTGCATTTCCAGTGAATAAAGAGCCAGCTCTGCATCCTGGGTGCAGTTCCCAGGCCGAGGCTCCTGCTCTCTGCTGGTTGCTGCGAGAGGATGGGCAAGAATGTGGAGGCATTTGTGTAACAAAGAACCATAAATCATCTCCAGTATCCATCACTCACCAAGGGATGCTGCTGGCAGATCCAGGAGTGAGGAAATGGAATATTCTCCCCATGGGTCAGCTGGGAAATCCTTCTGTGTGAGGGTGAGGAGCTTCCCAGGGCAGAGAGCCCTGGGCAGTCACTGGGCTGTGCCCCAGGCATGGAGCTCAAATAAAATGCCATCAGATGGCAAAAGAGATCACCTGAGTGCATTTATTCCACCACGTGCACAGCCAGGTCTGAGTCCCTGCAGCCATGGCCTCCTGCAGAAATCCAGCATCTGTTGGCCTTGTAAAAAGAAGTAAAAATATTTCAACAGTGCCAGAGAAAACAACACGAAATGATGAGGACCCAAATGTTGGTGTACCTTTTCCCTGTCATATACAAGTGAACAGACCATGTAGACACAAGTCCTTGTGCTTTGTGGTGAACAGTCACAGACTCAGACACGTGTGTGTCCGTCTGTCCCACAGGTGTGTGGCAGGGACACAGGACAGCGTGCCCCGTGCTCCATCACCCTCCCTGCATGCCCGTGAGGGTCAGTTTGTGTGGCAGGGGTGCAGGACAGTGTGCCCTGTGCTCCATCACCATCCCTGCATGCCCCTGAGGGTCAGTTTGTGTGGCAGGGACACAGGACAGTGTGCCCTGTGCTCCATCACCCTCCCTGCATGCCCACGAGAGTCAATTAGCCCGGCTGAGCACACTGCTGACCTCTGGCCCCTGCTGTGTGCCCCATCCATTAGCAGGCCCCCAGCCCTCAGCTCTCAGTATGAATTGATGTAGCATCCATTCTCTTGCAGCACAGAAACATGCGTCCTCATTCAGCTGTCCATTTCCACTTTCTGTTCCTTTGTGCTGCCCTCCTGTTCCCTGTGTTGCTAACCTGGTCACCACTTCTTGACCCCACGTCCCCGTCCCTCCCAAGGGTGTTGTAATCCCAACCACTACCAAAAAACTTTTACTTTTCCCCCCTTTACTCACATCTTGTTTAGCGAAAAATGGTTTCCAGCAGTGTGGGAGCTTTGATCCCCTATTCAAGAAATCCTTGCAATGTTTTTTTAAAGACTTTCTTTCTAAGGCAAATGAATTCTTCATAAAGGGGGAAATGGTGTGCTGGTTGGGCTCTGTTCATCTGAGGAAGACAAATGATCTGTTTTATTACTTGAAAAGCAAAACAGTTGAGTGTGTAGATTTGTGATTTATCTGTAATTAAGAATCCATTTGAGCAGCATATTAATTACAGAGAGGAGGATTCGTTTTGCTGAGTAGAAAAGTAAAAATCAAAGTCCCTAGAATTAGAAGGCAGCGTAAAACGCCTGAGGCTTTGGTTTTCCATGGCTCTGCATCACGCCTACACTGGGAGAGGACAACTCTGGGGCACATTTGAGTTTTTCGACTTTTAAATTTCCTCTCTGGGTCAGAGAAATAAAGTGCAGGGGCTCAGAGACCTCTCCCTGCGGGTGCTGGTGGCTCCCCCAGCGCTGCCGTTCTGCTCGGGGCTGCAGCAGGGGAAAGGATGCTGCAGGATTCACCGATCCCTGGCTGCTGCTTGTTCAGGACAGCAAACTGTCCCAGAGCCGTTCCTGGCTCACCCCTGTGCCCCATCACACCTGGTGACAGACTGGTGAAGCTCTGCTGCGGGCACATCACGGGCAGGGCAGCGATGGGCGATGGGATCAGCACCTGGCACGGGGAGCGCTCGGGCTGCGGGTCCTGACCCGGGTACAGCCCGATCCCGCATGGCCCCGCACAGTCCAGCCTGGCACAGTCCAGCCTGGCACGGCTCGGCCCCACACAGCCCCGCTGGCGCTGCCCTTGCCGCGGGCACTCCCGCCCAGCCGGGCACCGGGCACCGGCCGGACTGGCAGAACGGGTCCGGAGCGGCCGCGGGCGTGTGCCCGTGTGTGTGTGTGTGTGTGAGCCACGCTCTTGAGCAACCAAGAGACACCGAGAGAGCGTCCACAGCCCCTGAAACAGCTGAGCTGCCACTGTCCCATTGTCCCAGAGCCGATCCGTGCCCTCCTGGCCAGCAGGACACCAGAGGGGTGACCTGGGACCCCCTGAGCACTCCAGTGTTTGCTGCTGGCCCCTGTGAGCCCAGCCAGCACCAGCTGCTCACAGCCCCAGCACCAGCCTGGCACCAAGGTGGGCACAGCACCGGGCTGCAGTCACACCCCTGGGGACAGGGACAGGCACCAGGCCCCAAACTCAGCCCTGGACAGGCTTCCCTGTCTCTGTTCCTCCCACAGTGATGAAAATGCTAAAGCCTCGTGACAGCCCGTGGATCCTCACGTGCAAGGAATTCCCTTATTTGAACTGTAAAATAATCACCCGAGCCTGTAAAAAATTGTTTTGGTCATAAACGAACTTTGTCATGGCTCTGCTGTGTCTTTGCCCCATAACAGCTGCATCAGACACAAACACCACGTGCCCCACAGCAACAGGAGGAAAGAAGTATCCTCCAGGAGCTTCATTTGACATGACACGGCATTTCCCAGCCATTTAATGAGGCACCAGGGCACCTGTGGGAGCAAACACCCCGCCCAGGGCTTCTCCAGGCAAGGTGAGGTCCAGGGACAGCCCCAGCCCCAGCCCAGCTGCTGCAGAGGCTGCTCCCAAGAGTTCTGTGTGGTGTTTGCCACTCAGAAGCGCTTCCTCAGGCTGATTTTTAACTCAAAACCAGAGGAAGTTTCTCCCCACACAGGAATGTGCAGCACCCACAGCACCCTCAGTAACCTGCCCTGATTCCCTGGGGTGGGAAGGGACAGCACAGAGTCACTGTTCAGCAGCTCCAGAAACCCACACCTCTGGGGAAATTACCTGTTATTAATCATTTGTTCTACTCACATTATAGACTTTATCCTGTCTGCTTCATCACACCGTGCTCTGGGAGCCACCTGCTCCATCTGTGCCTTCATTTGTGCCATTTTCCCCCCTTGTTTTTCTGCCTCTGTCCTATCTTCCTTCACCACATCCCTCTGTGGTGGGGTCAATTCTCAAAGCCTCCTTTTCCCAAGGTTTTCACTTACCTTCCTTGCAGAGCAGCACTGACCCTGGATTATTTCCCAAAGGGTTTTCCACACCCCAAGCTCCATCCTTTCAGTCTGTGACTCTCTTACAGCCGGTGCAGAAATCAATTCCCAAAAGGCTCAGCTGCAGCAGGTCCAGTGCCTCCCTCTCCCCCCTGGATTGTCCATTCCTCCCTCTGCAGGGCCACTCCAGCCTGGATTTACAGCAGCCAGGAAAGCCCCACATTATTTCCCATTAACTCCACCCTTTCCCAGTGCTGTGCTCAGTCACTCAGCTCTGTTAGCTCTTCACAAGCAAGGCTCTCCAAGAGCTCTCCAGCCCCTGGAGCACACCCTGCCACCACCTCCCCCTGGGGCTCAGCATGCCCAGCACACAGGGCTTGCCCTTGGCACTCCCCTCCTGATTTCCTGACTGCTCAGCTAAAGGGCTGCTAAAGCCAGCAGGGAATGAGGGAGCACTGCTGGGACAAGGACAGCATCATTAGGGGGTGAGGGTGGCTCTCCCCACCTCCAGAAGCCTCCTGGCTGACGCCTGGGGGTGCACAGGAAACCCTGGACATGCAGGGAGGTATAAGTGACATGGTCATTGCAAGGGACAGCAGCAGGGACGTGCCACCAGCCCGTGTCCCCTCAGCCCCACCTCTGCCAAACCACCACACATGGTCACTGGGGAGCTCACAGACCACACAGCAGCAAGGGCTCAGAAAAAATGGTATTTAATTATGGTATACATTAAATTAAATGTAATTCTGAGTATTGGTCTCCAAATTCCTGATGACATTCACCAGTGGGCAGCTCCTGTCAGTGCCAGCCAGGTGAGGGTCCCACTGTGAGTCCAAGAGTTCTTCTCAGCCCAAAGAGAGCACCCAGTGCTGTCCTTAGCTTGGCTGTCTCTCCATGGGCACCTCTGCTGCTGCCCACCTCTCAAAATCCCTCTCAGCACTTGGCACATGCCACAGAGTTCGTGGAAAATCGGCACAACTCGGGAGCATGAGATCCATTTACAGAGGGGAGCAGGCACAGAGCAGCTCGTGTCTCACAGAGGGCAGACGATGCCTTTAACACTTCCATGGCTTTGGGAGGTTGTGGTGTGTGTGCTGAGGGGCTGGACACGCCCTCCCCACAGAGCTGGGGTCATTCACAAGCTGCAGATGTTTCTGCAGGGCTTCCCATGCAGGAGCTGGTGCCAGCCGAGACAGGGCAGCAGCTGGAGCGTCCACACCACAGCCCATATTCCATCCATACATCCATCTGTCCATCCATCCATCAATCCAGGGCACCACAAGGACCAGAGCACCCTGTGCACTAAGAGTGGAGCCAACAAGGTTCATCATCACCTGCTGAAGGTGGAAAGAAGCCACCTGTGCTGGCCATTCACTGGGCAGGAGATGAGGCAGTGACTGGGCACCCAACCCCTTCTGCGCCCTGGGAGAGGAGAAAAGGGAGAGTCTGAACCCACTGGGGCAGATCCCATCAGAATTCCGTGTGGCCTCATTCACTCTGTGCTGCAAATGCTCCAGGCTCACCTGGAAGCTGCTGACACATCCCAGTACCTGGGTGTGCTCCCCAGGCTGCTGAGTCCTTCCCCACCCACCAGAGCCCCCTCAGAGCCCCCAAAAAGCAGGGAAATGCATTGAGATTAATTCATATCACAGCTGTCCCCACATGGACCATCCAGGTCCTGCCAGGGCTCTGCTCAGCTTGCCCTGTGCCCTTCCTTCACGTGGGATGTCACCGTGCAGGGGACACTGTCTGTCTGTCTGTCCTGCACAGCAGAGCCCAGTGCTGCCTGGCCAGGGTCCTTGCCAGCCCCAGGATTGCAATCAACTCATTTAAAGGAAAAAGAGAAGTACAAAACCAAAACCATCCTCAGCTCTGACCTTTACCATAAAAAAAAAAAATCAAAACAAAACAAAACAAACAAAAAAAAGAAAGAAAAAGACAAAATGAAGATATTCAGGACCAATATATACAGATGGGGGAATTGCACTTAATTACAGTAGTTTACATCCATTGGACAAAATTTACTTCTTTTTTATATAAATCTCTATGTATAGGAGTGGGAGGGGGGAGGATGGAGCAGACTGTACCTATATTTACAGGTTAATTGGCTCAGTTCAACAACACATGCAGTTCCTCCCTCCGAACGCCAAGTAACAGACCCGGTCCCTCTCAGTCCGAGTGGAGGAGTACAACTCAAACATGATCCATCTTCCCCTTCTGCCAGCTCCCAGCACAGCCCGTGCCTCGTTCCTCGGGAGAGCCTCTTGCAAGGCAAACACTTCAGCAAAACAATCCCCAAGACACGTCTTGGAAACACTGCGTGGAGGGATGGAGAGGCAGGACCGGGAGAGCCCCGGAGAGGGAGCCCCGGGCCCGGCTCCGTGTCGGGCTCCTCGCTCGCTGCTGGGCGCTGCTCCGGCAGGCGGCTCCCGGCGGGATGGTGAGGAAAAGGAGATCCCGTTGCTGTGTGCAAAAGCAGCGAGGTGTGGAGCATCACCAGGCTTGCAGGGGACACTGTGCAAGGAGAGAGAGCGGCACAGTGAGCGGCGCCGGCAGGAGGAGGCAGCAACACAAAGCATTCGGAGGCATCGCCTCCTGCATCACTCCTGCATCACCTCCTGTATCCCTGCATCACCTCCTGCATCACTCCTGAATCACCTCCTGTATCCCTGCATCACCTCCTGCATCACTCCTGAATCACCTTCTGTATCCCTGCATCACCTCCTGCATCACCTCCTGCATCCCTGCATCACCTCCTGTATCCCTGCATCACCTCCTGCATCCCTGCATCACCTCCTGCATCCCTGCATCACCTCCTGCATCACCTCCTGCATCACTCCTGCATCACCTCCTGTATCCCTGCATCACCTCCTGCATCACCTCCTGATCACCTCCTGTATCCCTGCATCACCTCCTGCATCACCTCCTGTATCCCTGCATCACCTCCTGCATCACCTCCTGATCACCTCCTGCATCCCTGCTTCACCTCCTGCCCTGCTCTGTGACCACCTTGGTTCTGCCCTGCTCAGCCCCCAGCCCTCCCTGGCACCCCAGTGGGGGAGCCAGTGAGAAAATACTTTCTTAGCCAGCTATTGCCACCCCTCCCAAAAATAATAACGCCAAAAAAGGTCCTGTTTGTGCCTAGGCTGTGCCAGGAGTCCTGTTTGTGCCCGGGAGCAGCCAGGCGTGAGGCTGAGCTCGGCTGGGGTGGGAGCAGTGCTGGGGCTCATCCCCAGCAATGCTCCCATCTCCAGGGACAGAGCCCCCCGTTCCACATCCATCCCACTGCAGGGGCCCCTTCCCCATCCCTGCCCATCCCGGGGGTCCCCCCGATCCCGGCGGGCCCGGCAGGGGCGGGGTGACCTTGCACAGCAAACATCATCAGGCGCAGATAAGGAGACGCCAGGAGGCTCCCGTGACATGTCATTAGGGACTGGCCCTGGCTATCAGGTGTTTGCCAACGTCATAAACGCCGTGCCTCGGCCCCGAGCGTTGTCAAAGGAACAGAGAGGTATTTGCCCCTTCCAGGTCTAACAGCAGCATCTGATAAGGGAGCTGGGGGTGAGCAGGGACCTCCCTCCAGCCCCATCCCCCTGGCAGGACCTGGAGCAGCCACCTCCGCCACGGAACAGGTTTTGGGATCTGGTGGGGGCTCCCTGCCTTATGCCGAGGCAAAGTGTGGACGAGCCAGGGCACAGCCCCTGGCAACTCCAGTCAATGATAGAAACCCAAATCACCGAAAACATTCAGGTATTTGGGTGTTGAGCTGCATTTATCGCCCCCCTACACTGCATCTGTCACACTCCATCCACCTCTGGCTGATGAAACTGCTGACCACCAAGAAAGAAATCCATGCCCAAAGATAAATTTTCCTGCTATATCTTGGGCACAGAATGGCTGGTAGGAAATAGACCCTGGGGGCTGGGAGGGTTTGCTGTTGGACACAGCTCACATCCTGCCCTGGTGCTTGCAGGATCTTTATCGTGTATTGGGCGTAACAGGGGTGGGTGCAGGGTCTTGGCCCCATATCCCTCCTGAGCCCTGCTGGAATTGAAGCGCAGGAAGGTGATGGAGGCAGAGCCCCGGCGTGGTCAGGGTAGGCTGATCGCAGGGCCCCGGGCAGCAGGGGATGGCCGGGCTCCATCTCGCTGCCAGGGACATTTCCTGTGTCCCGGGGCTGCCGCATCAAAGGCAGCAGAGCTCGATTAATCAGGGGCAGTTCGGGCTGAGCGCGCAGCAGATGGGCCGATAACGCCGCACGCAGGAAATGGAGCCAGGGGCGGCCGTGCCTGAGCGCTCACCCTGGGACTGCCCCGAGTGGGATCCCCCGGGGGAGCCGTTCCTGACCCCTCCCCAAGCGCCCCGAACCCCCCAGGTGTCCCCTTTGCAGCCCCTTCCTCCGCCCCTGCCCAGGATCCCGCAGCGGTGCTGGGGGGGTCTCTCAGCAATCCCACGCTGTATTTACTCTGTGGTCATTGCAGACATTTTTTCCCTGTCCCCTGTCAAACCTCGGGAAGAAAAGTTTATCTGAATGCAAGTTCAAGGCTCTCTCTTATTTATCTAGCGATCAATAAGGGCCACATATTTCCCACAGTCCCCAGAGTTGGCTCTCAGAAAGAGACCATTGTCTCAGGAAAACCTCACACACCTGATTTGAACCAGGATAAGTCCGGCCTTACACCTGCAGTGGGCAGATGATAAAGGTTTATGGGCTGGGGGAGGCTGGGCAGCCTTGGACTCCACTTGACTCCAGCCAGGGTTGATCCCCTGGATGTGGGCAGCAGAACCTGCTTGGTTCTGCCTCCTCAGCCCCAGCAGGATGCTCCACTCTCAGGGATGAGCAGGGCCTGCCTGGTACCACCAAAACCACCCAAATCCCTTCCCACCACTGCAGGCAGGTGTTCTGGAGCCAAAACCACCCAAATCCCATCCCACCACCACAAGCAGGTGTTCTAGAGCCCATGAAGGGACTGCGGTGGGGTTCCCATCCTCAGCTCCCCCCAGGAGATGGGGTCTGTGCTACTCCCCCCTCCAGCCCCACATGCAGAGGGGGTAAAGCTGCCCCCCAGGCTCCCAGCCCACCCTGTGCCCCCTCAGCCAGCCCTGTGGGCATTACCTGCTTGCTGGAGGACATGTTGGTGAGCGTGCTGATGCTGCTGGTGTCCGTCACCACCATGGCCGAGGGGAAGCGCGAGGTGTGCGAGTACTGGGGGGGCTCCTGCTTGTGTGTGTACACTGTGGGCACAAGGGGACAGGTCAGGGAAAAACCACCCCAGACCCTGCCATGGCATGTCCAGGAATGGGAACGGGCAGCAGGGAATGGGGATGGGATCAAACAAGGCAAGGGAAGAACCCAGCACTTCCCTCCAAGCCGCTGCATCTTCAGGCAGCAGCTCACCCCCAGGAACCCGTGGGGATTGAGGGGCTGTGGCTGGACCAGAGGGAGGAAGGGATGAGGCAGGATGTGACCAGCCTGCACTGCTGAGCATCCATGGGCTGGAGCCATGAGAGGGCCAGCAGCCAAGGGCAGGGCAGGAGGAGGAGGGCCCAAGCTGATTTCCCATGTGAATCCATACAGGGGCCCGTGCAGCTCCCCAGGCCTTACTGTGTGAGTTCTGCAGCTGGGTGACCGTGGCCATGAAGGGCTGCTGTGCCATGTGGCCCGGGGACTGCTGCATCAGGGGCTGCTGGTGCGGGCTGTGCAGCTGCTGGGAGAACTGCACGGGCTGCAGGGCTGCCAGGCTGCCCGCCACGCTGTTGATGACGGGGACGCTCTGGGCCTGCGAGGTGTTCAGACCTGGCAGCAGGGAGAGAGCAGAGCGGGGCATCAGCAGGGGCAGCAGGGCCACCCTGCCAGGGCAGGGCAGGGCACCAGGGGAGCTGGGGGGGCACTTACTCTGGGCGATGGCCATGACCCCCGAGAGCGGCGTCATGATGAGGTTCTGCGACTGCTGCGCGTTGTGGTGGGACAGGCTGTGGATGTTGGTCAGGGTGCTCACCGGGGGCAGCCCGCCCCCCGACACCGAGATCTGCGGGGCAGGACAGGCACAGTCAGCACAGCCCCCTCCTGCTCTCCATGGGAGCCATCAGCAGAGCCCCCTCCTCCTCCTCTCCATGGGGACATGGGGACCATCAGCACAGCCCCCTCCTGATCTCCATGGGAGCCATCAGCAGAGCCCCCTCCTCCCCTCTTCCATGGGGCTTGGGGGCATCAGCAGAGCCCCCTCCCCAGAGAGAAGCAGCTGCAGTCCCGCTGGGTTTCACCCCAGACAGCCCCCCCTGACTGCAGCACCTCAGCTTGGTGTTAATGTACAGCAGAGCAGCGTTGGGAAAGGCTCTGCTGGCACTGGCCTCCAGCTGCACTGGAGCATGGCACTGGAACACAGCACATCCCAAACCCTGGCTGCTCTGTACCCCGAGTCCAAGCTCCAGCCCCGGGGACAGCTGAGGGCTCTCAGCACTCATTAACTCCTAACCATCCTTATGAGACTCAGCCATTCTGCTTGCAGGGGAAAGTGGGACCTATAAACTCAGGGAAGTGGAGAAAAATGACGGGAGGAAGGTTAAAAGGGCCTCGTGGTGATGATCTTAGTCACCAAGCTGGCAGGATACTGGTGAGACAGGGCGGGTGTGCACAGCCAGAGCCAGTGCTGGGGTTTCGGGCCAAAGTTTAGGGATCAGACAAAGGCACTTGGCATGTGCTGCCAGCACTGGGGCTGCTCCCCAGGACTGTAAGTGCCTCATTTCTTTAACTGCTGCCCCTTCCCCTAATTCCTGCTGTTAGCCCTCCTGCACAGGGTGATCCCAGTCCCAGCACAGAGCCATCCCTGCAGCCCTTCAGGTGACATTTCTGGACACCGGTGCCGAGCACCTTGTTTATTTTGCACATGTGAGCTGGAGATAGCAATTGAAACAAATCCATCAATAAATTCCACAGCCCGGGAGTGACTCACGTTTCCTGATCCGGTATTTTCCACTTTCCAAGTGCCTCCAAGGCCGGGTTACAGCACACTCGGCTGCACAAGCCAAACAGCTCCCGGCGGGCACACGCTGCAGCCCTGGCTCTTCTCATGGGGTGTTTGGCCCCAGAGCACTGCACCTGCACTGGGCATGATGGAAAAGACCCTCCGGGCACTGGGCCCTCAGGGCAGACCCTCTGGCACTGACACAGCCCAGGCAAACACCGGAGCAGGAAAGAGTGAGCCACGAGGGATTTCAGTAATGCTCTTTCCTGAGAGATGCAGCAACTTCCTTGGCAGCTCCTCGTTTCATGTGGGGCAGTAAAGGCACATGTTTACTTACTAGAAACCACAGCCTACAGCATGTTTCTATTAAATCACTGGCAAGCACCAGCTAGCCCTGCCTGGAGATCAGAGATAAGCTGGTAGAGCCAGGGTCCCCACGGCTGGGCAGTGTCTGTGCCTTGGGGAGAGCTCTTCTGCTGCACTTCACCGAGTGCCTTTCCCATATTAACCTGCTCCCTTTCCTCCTGCCGTGCTGCCCAGCCCCTTCTGGGGGTCTCTGCCCAGTCCCAGGAGCTGGCAGGGGGTGCTGGCATTGCCTGGAGCTCGGGGACCCCCACCCTGGGCATGCAGTGCTGCTGCCTTTGTCCCTGACTCATTTTATGGCTTCCAGGCTGAGGGTTATGAGGCTCAACACACCCTGGGCTGAGCTGGGCGTGCTGGGGCAGAGGCAGTGGGCTGGGGGGCTGGGGTGTCTGTCTGCAGTGTGCCCCCAGCATGGCAGGGCACGTTGGGCTCGGCAGGGTGAGTGCCAGAGCAGAGGGGCTGCACAGAGACCCTCCCCAGCCAGGGGGAATGGCACAGTGAAACGGTGCCATAGTGAGGGAGGGCACAGTGAGCCCCTCCATGGGCACCCAGCCTCACCAGGGCACCCACAGCATGGCCCAGCAGGGACAGCCCTCTGAAAATGGAAGTGAAAACCGGGCAGGAACCGGCTTGGCCCCGTCACCCAGTGCCATGTTTGACTTTCGATTTCAGCCGGAAAAAAAACTCCTGGAAAAGCAGCAGCTGCAGGCAAAGCCCTGCCAGGCTGCTCCAGGGACGGGCTGTGCTCGGCTATCACACCCATCCCGTGCTGGCCTGAGCCTCTGTACCCCTCCTTGTCCTCCTGCACCCCTCCTTGTCCTCCTGCACCCCTCCTTGTCCTCCTGCACCCCTCCTTGTCCTGTTCCTTCACCCACCCTGCAGGGGCTTTGCCCCAGGAAGGGGCACCCCGAGTGCCAGGGCCCTGCAGCAGCAGCATGGGGACATGTCCAGCAGCACAGGGATGCTGGTGTCCCCATCCCCATCAGGGATGCTGATGTCCCATCTCCATTCCTGCCATGCTGACACTGACAGCTCTGCCCAGCAGAGCCCCATGGCAAAGGGGAGAGGGAGAGGCAGGAGCTGGGGGGCAGAGCCAGCATGAGCAGCTTCCATCCCCTGGGACAGGAAGGTCCCTGCTAGCAGGAAAAGCTCTTCCCAAACTCGGGAGGGCTTCAGGAGAAGTAATGAATGAGTATTTTATCGATACCATGTCATGGGCAGGGGAAAGCAAACAGAGATCCACCCAGCCTGCAATCAATGAGCCCGGCTCTGGCAGATGCAGCTGGAGCACACCGTGTGTCCCACCGCCTCGGAGGTGGGGACAGCGGCACCCCGGGCCCCCACAATGCCCCATTGTTCAGCCGGGCCGGTGTGAAACCCGGGGAAAGCTCTGTTTGCTCTGCCCCTGGGCCCTCTTATCTTATCAGCGCCGCCGCCGCCGCCACAATGGGCCAGGTGTACTCACCATTTTCCCTTCGGGAGACAGCAGAGCGTGGCCCGGGTCCAGGCTGGCCGGGGAGACCTGCTGCAGCACAGCCTGGCTCGTGGTGACCATGGCAGCGCCGCCGTGGTGGCTGATGGCCCCCGAGGACACGGCCTCGCCGCCCGCCTGGCTGTACCTGACCCCTGAAAAACATGGGCATGGTGTCATCCATGGGGGACACAGAGATGTGCCAGGTGTGCCCTGGCTGTACCTGACCCCTGAAACACACACACGGGGCTGGCATCATCCATGGGGAACACAGAGATGTGCCAGGTGTGCCCTGGCTGTACCTGACCCCTGAAAAACATGGGGCTGGCATCATCCATGGGGGATACAGAGCAGTGCCAGGTGTGCCCTGGCTGTACCTGACCCCTACAACACACACACACGGGGCTGCAGTGAGCCAGAGGGAGCAGACACCCCCCAGCCCACAGAGCAGACCCCAGCCCTCCCCTGCCCTCAGGGAAATCTGCCCCCAGCACAGGTCTCCCATATAAATGTATTTAATTTGGCCGAAGCACCCCACACTGATAGCCATATGATCAGCCATGTGCCATGGAAAGGCATCCACAGATCACAAATAATTAACTGAGGAAAACCCAGGGCAAACAAAAGTGTCTTTTACAGGGCTGCCCTGACAGCTAGGGTGAAAAACCATTTGTTAGGAGGAAAAACCACTTGTTAGGAGGAGCCCAGCCCTGTGCTCCCAGCCAGATTCACTGAACTGCTCTGGGATGGACATGGTGGAGGATGGACAGACAGACAAACCATGGTTCTGGAGGAAAATCCCATGGTGGCTCCTCAGAGTGCCCACCAGGGAGGCTCAGCCTGGGGCTGGCTCATGAAGGATGCTCTAAGGACAACTCTAAAATCCATCTCTGAACCAAGGAAAAGCAAAGAAACCAGAACTGGAGCCCAGGAGCTCTCCCCAGCTCCAAAACCAAGCCCAGAGCCACGCACAGCCTCCACCCAAACCACACCACAGCCACTCTGCAATCACCCCCGAATTTCCCCCATCAGCTGGTTAAACACGAGCCACAGATAGGAATCTGCTCCATGTCTGGCTCCTGATGATTTCCCAGCAAACCCCTTTATCCCTGATAATAAAAGAATGTCCTCTGGCAGGTGGATATTGGCCCGAGTGGACGTCCAGGGTAAACATTTAAACATTGCCCAACCTGGGCACTGTCACACACATTCCCATTCCCGTTCCCATTCCCATTCCCATTCCCGTTCCCGTTCCCATTCCCGTTCCTGCAGAGGGTGCTTCATTCACTGTGGGCCGGGATCCATCCCGCTGTGGAACAATGGCAGGGAGATAAAACAAAGCCCTTTCTTCTGGCCGTGATCTGAGAGATAGACCAGGGCAGACGGCTTCTCTCGCCAGAGAAATCAGAGTTTCTGCTGTCTTCAGGCTCCTCTGGGCTCAGCCAAACAACAAAAAGTGCATTTTAAATGCAAAATCATGCCCTATCCAGCCGAGGGGGTGGTACCCCGTCAGCCAAGCCACCCAAAGCTGTGAAGCTGGCTTTAAAACACACAGAAGGGTGGTTAAATGCTGATTCTGAAGCTCTTCCTTGCAGCCCCAAGGACGAGCCTTTGATTGTTTGAGGAACAATAACCAGTGCCGAGATCCCCAGATAGGCTGGGGACTGAGATTTTGGGCCTCCAGATAAAACCACTGCAGGCTCTGTGTGTTGATGAAGAGTCCTGATGAGGATTAGCTCTCCCCAGGAGAGCCAGGCTGGGCTCTGGGGCTGGGGACAGCAGGGCCACTGTCCAGCCCCACCAGGGACCTGCTCAGAACCACTTGCAGGGCAGGCAGAATCCTCCTGCAGGGCTCATTTTGGGAAGCATCCACCCTCACTGGGCTGTCCCCATCCCCACAACAAGAGGAGTGTTATTATTATTATTTCCCCATCCCCACAATGGGAGGAGTGTTGTTATTATTATTTTTATTTCCCCATCCCCACAATGGGAGTGTTATCATTAATATTCCCCATCCCCACAATGGGAGGGGTGTTGTTATTATTATTATTATTCCCCATCCCCACAATGGGAGGAATGTTATTATTTACGTGTCCCCAGGGCTGGGCTGCATTTGGGCAGATCACATCATTCACATCAGGGATATTAATGCCACCACAAGGCATTGCTGCTGCTGTCACTGCTGGGACTCAGGGAGCTCCCTGGGGATGGGGGTGCCTTTCCTCTCAGCTCCCAGGGCTCTCCATCACTGAGGGCTGGGATGCAGCCCTGCCCTGGCAGCACAGCCCTGGGAGCTCCCCAGAGGGCTGGGGTGAATGCAGGGGCAGGGTTACAGCTGGGAGCACCAGGAATGAAGGATTCCTCCAGAGCTCTGGCATCCAGGCTTTATGGGCCGGGCCCAGACAGCCATCAGGGCCCAGCACAAGGGTTCTCCTGCTGCTCTGCTGTGCCTCCACAGCTGGAGGCAGCCCTTGTGCAAAGGGATTTATTCCCCCTCAGTCTGCTCCCTCAGGAGAGGAGCCGGGATGGGGTCACAGGAACGGGTCTGGCCCGGGAGCCTGCCCTCCTCAAGGCTTTATTTTTAACTGGAGCTACAGCCATAACATAAAAGTGTGTTTATGGGACGGGCCATTGTGTGGGCCCTGAGCTGCACAGGCTGTGAAATGTTTTACTGCCCTCCCCTGCCCCAGCAGGGTCTGGCTCCATAGCCTTAACCCTGCTCCAGCCACGGATGGGGACAGCAGTGACAGCCCCAGGGCAGGGGCCCTGTGCACCACAGACACCCCAGCACCTCCTGACTGCTCTGGGTGCCACACTCACCCTCCTGGCTTGGCTTTGGGGGCTTTTGGGATG
Organism: Zonotrichia leucophrys gambelii; assembly: GCF_028769735.1. Taxonomy (NCBI): domain Eukaryota; kingdom Metazoa; phylum Chordata; class Aves; order Passeriformes; family Passerellidae; genus Zonotrichia; species Zonotrichia leucophrys. Next base: position 10,398,421 of record NC_088188.1, read on the forward strand.
GTGGAGGGGAGTTTGGGGCAAGGATCAGTCTCTTTATCACTCTCATCGCAGCCTTGTGCCTTTCCTCAGAACACACCAGGCCCTGCCTTTGGCAGGCACCAGCAGGGAAGCAGTTTGGTTCTGCTTTGCTTTAAGTCATGTTTGATATTAATAAATTGTATATATTAAAACAAAACCCTCATTGTGCTTGTGAGAGCCCTGCTGCCACCGTGCCACAGCACATCCCAGCCTCCAGCCTGCCCCTTCCCCCAGCTCTAGGCTTCTGCCCAGACCTTCACCAATGTCCTGCACATCACCAGCCATGCCAAACCCCAAAACAGACCCCAAAAATTCACCTGTGATCTGGTGGTGGAGGGGATACAGCTCTGGCTCTGCCTGACCCTCCAGGATGCAGGCCAGGGTGTGAAAATGGGGTGAGAAAAGCAAAGTGTAATTTTTGGGGACATGCTGGAGTCAGTGATGCTTCACCCGCTGACACTACGGACAGCCAGGTCACTGTGGGACAACTTCACCCTCCCAAAATTCAGGTCCAGGCAGCACCGAGGGCACCTCTGATTTTTGGGCTGCCACTCAAATTGTCCCTAAAGTGTTAATCTCGCTCAGTTACAGAGGTGCATAGTTTATATCCATTATAAACCCGTTTATGGGGACTAGACCCTCCCATTTCGCTGCTGTCATAAAGTTCTAATTACCCCCATAAAGCAGGGAAAAGCTCCTAACAGTGCACTGTACCCAGCCAGCCCCACAATGTCCCTGACAGTAAAATATTACAGCCACTGCCACGGGGTCCCAGCGAGAGACAGCACCCCCAGAACACGGGGAGGGAGCCAGGAACAGACCAGGGTACCCAAAGCCAGGAACAAACCAGGGTACCCCAGAGCCAGGGTTTGCTGATGGGCTCTTCTTGTAAAGGGAAGGTAAAGCCCTTCAGCTGCCCTTTGGGTTTTAGGGAGACTATCAGGGGTGGCACTGGGTTATTTTTATGTTTATCTCCAGCTGCAGAGACAGCTAAATGTGTGTGTGTGTATATATATATATATATATATATATATATATATATATATATATAATGCATTTAATATAGAGATATCTAAATTTATATATATATAAGTAATGCATTTTAATATTATATATATTATATATATATAATTAATGCATTTTAATTTATATATCTATATATATATATGTAATTCATTTTAATATATATCTATATACACATATATGTGTAAATAAATGTGATTGCTCAGATATTGATCTGGTACTCTAATGTTTGCAGAGCAGGGATGGAAGGATGGATGGATGGATGGATGGATGGATGGAAGGATGGATGGATGGATGGATGGATGGATGGATGGATGGATGGATGGATGGATGACACCCTGACCCCCATGGGTGTGCAGCCCCCCAGGACAGGCTGGAGATGATGCTGTGCCCCCCAGACAGGCTCCAGGGATGCTGTGCCCCCCACCCTGGGGCCCTTTGTATGCAGGGCGGGCTCGGGGCCGGGCGGTGATTCCCCTAATCTCATCAATGCCCCGATTGTCTTCGGGGCTCTTGAAGATAAAATGGCATAAGCCAGAGTCTGCCATGGCACCGAGATAAAGCCCCGAGTGACCTTCAAATCAAACAGGGAACCAAGATCGCTGATAAAACCCAGAGGAAGGGAAAAGTCCAGCCTCGGAGAGGAGCCTCCGAGATAGAAAGGCTTTAAGTATTTACCTGCAAACAGTTAAAACCCACAGCTCGAGGCCTGACAGATGGGTCCCCGAGAAGAGGCCGGGGGATGTTTGACTTTTACAGCTCCCATCCCTGCCCCGCTGTCATCCCGCCCTTTGGCAGGACCCCATTGATGTCCCAAGGAGGGGTGACCCCCTTTGTGCAGGGGCACGGGGAGCTCTGAGCAGCCCCAGAGCTGCAGCCCCCGCGTTTCCGTGGCGGGCAGGGGGACAGGGACACTGTCCCAGGCTGTCATTAAGCTGTTAAGGCATTGAGCGGCCCAGACGCCGCCACCTCGGGGCAAGGACAGTTCAAATCCCAGCATGGACAGCCACCATGGGGTCAGCCGGGTGTGCCCCACCCGGAGGGCATCCCAAACATCCCCCGGAGGGGTTATACAGCAGGGATGCACCCGGTGGTGGTTTGGGAACGTCTGGGATGCAGCTTGGTCCAAGCGCCCTGAAGCAATCATGGCTGAGCTCCATCCCTGCCTGCTTCCCCCAGAATCAGCCCTAAAACCCCACGGTGTCCTGGAGCAATCAAATCAACCCTAAAACCCCACAGTGTCCTGGAGCAACCATGGCTGAGCTCCATCCCTGCCTGCTTCCCCCAGAATCAGCCCTAAAACCCCACGGTGTAAAACCCCACGGTGTCCTGGAGCAATCACGGCTGAGCTCCATCCCAGCCTGCTTCCCCCAAAATCAGCCCTAAAACCCCACGGTGTCCTGGAGCAATCAAATCAACCCTAAAACCCCACAGTGTCCTGGAGCAACCATGGCTGAGCTCCATCCCTGCCTGCTGCCCCCAAAATCAGCCCTAAAACCCCACGGTGTCCCTTGGCATGCCCATCTTCCCCTCCTCAGGACGGATCCCAGCACCAGAGAAATCCCCACATCGGAGCCCTGCTGACCCCTCCGGAGGGGCCGTGCTCCGCAGCCATCACTCCTGCCCCACTGAAAGCCCCTCGGCTCGGGCTGTCAGCGGCCCTACAAGAGCCCTATAGGCACGGCCGGCCCCTGCTGGCCCCGCTCCGACGGCCAAAGAAAGCCGGGGCCTTAAGGGCCCTCCAGCGCCGAGATAAATGCCCGCGGTCCCAGTAATTGCTGTCCCCTGCCCGAAGGACACAAAGGCTCTCGGGGGCGCCCCATGTGCGCTGCCAGGCCGGGGGCACATCAAAGGCAGCGGGCTCCGTTCAAAGCCCCGCCGTAATTGTCAATTAAGCATGCACGGGGGACACGCCGTGACAATGCAGGGCTGCATGCTGGTGGGGCATTGTGAGCCCCGCCGCGACACCGAAAACAGCTGATGCTGCTGACAATGTGCTTGTAGGGCACCTTGTAAGCAATCAGCCGCTGACAGCAGGGCAAACGTCCCGCCCGTCCCGGCCATTGTGCGGGGCATTCCTGGGGCAGGGTCACATCTTGGTCACCGCTGGCCGGTCCCCGGGATGCTGCCGGTTCCTCCGGGGCCGGGAGCGGCGCACGGACATCCCCGGGGGCTGCCAGCACCGAGCTCCGGTGTGCAGGAGCATCCCTGGTACCCTGCCCTTCCTTCCCTTGGGGACTGTCCGCAGCACGGGCTCCGTCGGGTTTGCCTTGTGCCGAGCTGAGTGTGGGTTACACCAGGCAGGGGCATTTCCACAGCTGGGTCTGTGTCACACCAGGCTGGGGCATTTCCCGGGCTGTGTCCGAGGGGACGCGGGGCAGTGGGGATGCTGAGCCCCCATCACCGAGCCCCCTGTGCCCATAGCAGGCTGCAGGTAAGGGACAATGGGGATTGTTCTCCCAACAATGCCTCTCGCCCCTGCCCGGCGTGCAGCCCCCTCCCCATGCCGTTATCTCCCACTCAATCCCCCGGGGGTTTTCGGGGGCTCTGCTCAGCTCTGCCCAGCCCTGGGCACGGCAGGGCCGGACTTTGGGCTGTGAGGAGGAGGAGGAGGGGTCACCCTGCACCCCTTACAGCTTTCTTCATCCTCCTCGCTCCGCTGTGGCACAGGGTGCTGCAGAGCCATGCAGCCAGCCCAGTGCAGGGGGGCCAGGACACGCTGCCACCCCTTCCCTCTGCATTGCCTGTGCACCCCCAGAACCTCCCCAGTGGGCTGCACCCCATGAACTGGCACTGGCACAACGCTGTGCACCCCCAGAACCTCCCCAGCGGGCTACACCCCATGAACTGGCACTGCCACACCACGGCAGGCACGGGGCAGCTCCTCCTGCCCTGCTGGGCACAGCCTCTCCCTGCCCAGCCGAGCCCACACGGAACTGAGCTGCCGTGAGCTAAACCAATCAAGCAAACACTGATTTATCCCGGCACGGCGGAAATCCAGCCCTCACCACGCGGCCACAACGCTGCAGTGACAGCACGAGCTGCCCTCCATCACCATCGGGAGCAGGCTGAGCATCCTCTCCCTGCACACACAGCACCCCCAAAATCTGCCATCCCCCCGGCACCCTGGGCAAGGCTCACCTGGCATTTTGCTGGGCGGGGAGGCGCTGGGCTGGTTGTGGTGGGGGGAGCCGTGGGACAGCAGCAGGTTCATGCTGTGCGGGGGCTGGCCCGAGCTGTAGGCATCCATGGCCAGTTTCTGGCGGAACGCCTCCTCCTTGCGCCGGTTGGCAAACCAGTTGTACACCCGCACCTCCGTCACCAGGTTGGAGCCCAGCCCGTGCGCCTTGGAGGGGGACACTCCTCGCTGCAGACACTCGGCCCTGCAGGGCAAGGGACACGTGTGAGCAAGGGGGCTGCTGGGGGCAAGCAGGGGGCTTGGCACACCACAAATGTGGGGGAGTTTCAGCCCTTCCTGCACGGCCACCCAGCCATGCTGTAAACGCCATCCCCGCTCCCTCTGACAATGCTGCAGCATCCCTGTGGTACCCCCTGTACCATCCCTGCAGCATCCCCATCACACCCCTGCCCAAGCATGGAGCTCACTCTGCCCCAGACATCACCCAGAGGGGGAAAACATGGCAAGGAGAGGCCTGGCAGCTCGGCAAAGCTGTGCCACGAGCCAAGGAGCAGGGTGGTGAGCCTGGAGCATGGCATCTCCCACGGCATCTCCTGCAGCATCTCCTGCAGCATCTCCCGTGGCTTTCTGAAGCAAGGCTGAGGCTGTGGGCAGGGGAGGCAGCCCAGGTGCGTGGGGCAGCCATTACCTGTTGCACTCCTCCACCAGGGTCTCCCTCTCCTCCTTGCTCGGGTTCTTCTGGCGCTCGTAGGCTTGGTACAAGATTTGCTGGGAGGCCGGCCCCCACTTGAACCGATTGCGCCGCATCTTCTTGCTGGGCGTTTCGGAGCAGGCGTCGTCGAGCTGGGCAGCCCCCTGGTTCTGCTGATTGAACTCTGGAAAGAGAAACAGCAGCTGATCCTGACTGCCTTTGTCTGTCATATTTCCACAACCCTGGACTGCCTGGTTGAACTCTGAAAGAGAAAGGAGCAGACGTGAGCTGGCCTGTGGCCACCGTCCTGCACCGAGGGTCCCCCGTGTCCCCTGCCCAGCACCCCGAGCCCAGGGCAGCCTTTGGAGCCAGCCAGGTGCCCCCTGCCACCCACCCGGGAAGGGAAGGGGCCAGCCTGCTGCCACCCCTGTTTAATGGGGAGGCATGAGCAGGGCACGCCATGGCCATGCATATTCATGGGCAGGGCCCTGCCAGCCCGCACTTGTTTCGGGAGGATTTTTCCAGCAGGACGGCTGCAGAGCCCCCCGAGAGGGAGCCCCAGATCTGTGCTCAGCCACAGCTCCCTGCCAGTCCCCTCCCAGCGTGGTGGGACACCAGCCCTGTGCCGGGGCGGGCAGCACCAGAGGTGACCTTCGGCGGCCGCCCCAGCCCCGGCACTTGTCACCACGGCAGTAAAGGGAGATTAATGGGAGGGTTTTATTATTCCCAGTTTTGCAGGGGAATTCTCCCTCTTTTTATAATGGCTTTTCCCCCCGTGATGGGGGGGAAGCACAGGGCAAGGCTGGAGCAGGCTCTGTTTGCTCTAACGTCTCAAGGTGTGTTTTCTGAGCAATGGTATTTGGCGCTAAACCCTTCTCTGCACTTCCCCTCTGCTGGATATTGCATCCTGCTGGAAGAGGGAGGCAGAGCCCTTTCCTGAGGGGTGCCAGTGCCACTCAGGGCTGCTTTGAGAGCTACGGGACAGATCCCAGGGCAGGGAAGAGTGGGAGAGGGGCACAAAGGAATGGTCTGTGTGCTTGGTCAAAATAATCTGCATTTTAAACGGCACAGACTGCCCCAAACCCTGCTACACACAGCAGCAACTCAGGGGGTTTTAATTTTCTCTCTCTACATTTTTTGCACTTAGTTGAAAAAAAATGAGCAGCCTGAAAAATAACAAGGAAAAGTGCAAAGATGGGAAAGGCACCCAATTGTGAGCCATCATTAATTGCTTTCCCAGCTCTAACAAACACAAATACCCAGAAATTCAGCCGTGTGGATGAGCCGGGGGGAACCCTGCCACCCAGAGCGGCTCTCACCCACTTTTCCTGCACCTTAAATTCATTTTACTTGGAAAACTGCTCTGGGGAGGCGGTGTCTGGGGTTGGTGCTGGTGCCCAGGGCAGGACAGGGACACGGGGACCCCCATTGCCCCCATTGCCCCCATTGCCCCCATTGCCCCCATTGCCCCCCATTGCCCCCCACTCCCACAGGTACTTACGGCGGAGGATCTCCCGCTGCTTGCGGACGTACCACGTGTACAGGGCAGCTCTCTTCTGGGTCTTCATGGGGGTGCCCTTGTTGAGGTGCTGGGACAGGTGGGACTGGTTGAGGCCGGTGACATCCACCACCTCCCTCTGGGGGATGTTGTGCTGCTGCATGTAGCCCTTGATCATCTTCGCTGCCCGCCACGGGTCCTCGCTGTGGGCAGGGAAACCAAGGGTTAATACCTGCTGCCAGGGGAAAGCCCCCAGGATTTGCTTCTCCCCATAATGGAGACCTTTCATTACTATCATTATTAATTATTATTATTAAAACTGTTTCAGAAGGACACAAGATCCTTGGAGTGTATGTTTTTCCCAAAGCCCCCAAAACAGCCCTGTCCCAGCCCAGGGTGTGGGATGGGATGGGATGGGGGCTCACACCATCACTGTGTGATCACAGCCAGGCTGCTCCCCCAGAGAGCACCCCAGTGTCCCATCAGGACACACCAAGGTCCCATCCATGCCAGCAAAGCTCCTCCAGACCTCCAAGGAGAAGCACAGCCCGTCCAAGAGCTGCTGCCCTTGCGTTCGGCGCCATTTCCCCCATGGAAGATACGCACAGGCAGTGGGACACACACATGGATGGGCATGGGGAGCCCATCCTGCCCTGCTAATGAAGAAGGAGCAGTGCTGGGGATGCTTTTCCTGCCCTGCTCAGGGTGCAGCACCTGCACTGTGCCCGTGCCCCCTGCCCTGCCGCCGAACCCCACACGCCGCGCTTGCTGTGCCGCTTCTTCCTTCCATTCCCACAGGGATAATGACCTAAAAATCTCAATATCCCCTTAAAAAGGACCCTATTCCCTCGCTCTCACAGCTGTGCATGCACTGACCGTACGCAAAAGGCTGAGAAGCCAAGGTCAAACCAGGCACACAAACCCCGAACGCAAAACCGAAACCAAACCCCCGAAAATTTTGAGTCACTCCTGATTATTATTAAACACTTGAATTTGGCTCCTGTAGGACCCAGGTGTAAATGACTCTTCTCTAAATCACACTACTTTACTGTCCGCTGATTCAGTCTGCTGATTAGCGTCATTTAATTTTAGAAAAAATAAAATTACGAAAATTAGCTGAAAATCCAAATGCGGCCCGTGGTCTTTAGCTCTATCGAATGCCCAGTGTGACAGCAGAGCAAGAGGCCAAAACACCTGTGCTGTATCCAAGACCCCAGAGTTTATTCCGGGCTAAAAGGGAGCACCTTCAGCACTGAAAAATCAGTGTGCGCCCAGAGCTGGTCACAGTCCTGCACTCAAATAATGCGATGCCCCAACGCCGGCTTGGAACGTCCAACTGCTTTCCCAATTCATCACCTACTTTGGATCCTTCACCTTGTCAAGTGAAGGAAAAAAAAAAAAAGCCCAACAAGTAAATTTCTTACTTTTATTCCTGAATGTAGCTTGAAAACAAAGCTGGTTGGATCCACGGCAAAACACCGGAGCAGAGCCAAGCTGGGCTTTGTCAGCCCTGGGAAGGAGCCACGGAGCCTTCCTGGAGCTGCTGAGCCCAAAGCTGCACCCCCAGGCAGGGAACCCTGCTGGTTTGGGGGTCCTTTCCATGGGACGGCTCCCAGAAAAAGTGGGAATCAAGGAGAAGGATGTGGAGGAAATGTCCTGCCCAGGAGAACCAGGTAAAGCCGCCTGCCCCAGCTGAGGGGCTCGGGCAGACCTCTGTCACCAGCAGTCCATGCCACCCAACTGATCCCACTAATTACTGATTAATAACGAGTTAATGAAACAGAGCTCATTATCATTTCCAAGAGAGGTTTGGTTCGCAACCGAGCCCAGGGCAGTTTGCTCAGAGTGAAACCGAGAGCCGGTGAATCAGAGCACGCTTGGAAAATGTCAAATGAGGGACTCGGGGGCTACACAGGAGATTTGGAAATTCACATAAAATTTGGCAACATTTAGGTTGGAAAAATATCTGAGAATTAGGAAAAAAAGTCCCGGAATTTCCCTCCATTTAATTATTTTTAAAAAGTCTTCACCTTGACATTTCCAACGTGTTTCACACTTACACTTTCAAAACAATTACTCAGGTCTTAATTTCTGAGCAGTGATTTTTCCTTTACGAATCAACTTGACCGTATTCAAAAGGGTTAAACAACCTGAAACCAAACCCAAACATTTTGTTTCATGTTAAACAAAATGTTTGGACTTGACCCAAAATGAAACGTTTGAGTGTTTGTTTGGCCTCTTTTTTTTTTCCTTTCTTTTTTGGTAACCTAAAAAGCCAGAGAGGAAAACCTTTTGAGTCAACACCAGCCCTTATTCTTTGATTCTGTCACCAAAATGAAATAAAACAAACATGAATTGTCCAATCTTCAACAGGAGTTTACTTACAAACAAAACCAAAGCCCCGACCCAACCCAGGAGTGCTTTCTAATACTGGAAAACCAGTTTACAGCCCTGGCTCCACGATCCTTCTCACCAGAACCATGGAAAGGTGTTTTTCTTGCACAAAATTAGCCCCACAAAGCCTGGCTGCCAATGCTGCCCGAGAAAAAGCCATTATTTCCCCATCCAGCCTCACACACAGGCAGGGGGCAAATCCTGTTCCTCTTCCCAGCGATTCCCAGACCAGCTCGCCCATTTTGTCAGCCTCAAAACCAGGTAAATACACTCCACATCCTCAGAGAAATATGCCAAGAATTTATAGAGATGGATTATAAGCCCAGCTCCCTGCAGAACTGCCATCCTGCCCAGCATCTCCCCGCACACCAGGCTGTGCCTGCGCTCCCCACACATCTCGGGGTGGCTCTGCTGGGTCCCCAGGGCTGGTGGCCTTCCCACAGCCCCCAGCCCACGGGTGGCATCTGGGGTTTATTATTTCCCTGAGTGAGGCGTGGGTGAGCCCTGCAGGTGGATGGGGCAGGGTGGGAGCTGTGGGGTCTGTCCAGAGCTGGGCTCTCCATGGGTGACCCCACAGCACCCACCACGCCATGGGTGGGCAGCAAAGCCCCAGCCATGGTCCCAGAGAGCTGCAGGGCTCCTGAGCAGCCCAGGGATGTGGGCACAGCCCGGGCTGAGCCTGCCGTGGGTCGGGACGCCGGGGGAATGGGAGAAGAGGGGCTCAGCCCCAGCAGGGCTGCGGTCGCTGTCTCCCGGCCGCCCTGGCTGCGCCCTCTCCAAGTACAAAGGCCTCTCTCAGAGCAAACACGAGCTCCTTGCAAAGGCTCCTCAGGGACATGTGCCCGCTCTTGTTTGCACCCGAGGCAAACTTTGCTCAGAAACACCTGTGGGAGCACGGGGACCCCGGCGTTCAGCACCCCGGGCACCCCGGGTGGATGTGGCCAGCAAGGGGACACTGGGGACAGGCGGGAGCACCCCGGGGTGCGGGCTCCGTGCCGGACAGGAGGGCTGGGAGCCCATCGGGAGAGGCCCGCGATGGATCCTCCCTCGCAGGAGCCCCCTCGGCACCCGAAGGGTCCCAGTCTGGGTGGGCACGGGTGGCACTGCCCGGTCCCCAACGGGCACCTGCCGGTACCGGGGCGGGACTGGAGCGCGACTGCCGAGATCCCGGGGGAAGAGTCGGGGCCGTCCCCGGGCTCTGCGGGCTGGCGGAGGGCACAGGCACACACGGCCTGCAGCGCCGGGCACACAGGGCCGGCAGCGCCGGGCACACAGGGCCGGCAGCACCGGGCACACACGGCGGCAGCCCCGGGGCCGCGCTCCGGGCACCGCGCTGGGCATCGCGACAGGAACGGCAGCGCCCGGCGTCCCCACACTGACAGAGCCCGAGCTGTGCCCGCCGCACTCGGGGCCGGCCCGCGGGGCTCCCACCTGCTCACACCGGCGCCGCTTCCCCGGGGCTCCAGAGCGGGGTCGGTGCCGCTCCCACGGGCCGGGGCAGCGCTGCCCGCCGAGCCCGGGGCTGCCCCGTTCGGCCCGGCCCGGCCCGGCCCGGTTCGGTTCGGAGCGGAGCCGCATCTCGGGATGGGCCGGAGCGGAGCCGCCGCCGTCGGGGTTCCCTCCTCCTTCCCCGCTCCCGGTCCGTTTTACAACCCCGGCAATGAATAACCTGCCGGCCCGATCGCCCTGATCGCGGCCTTTTGTGTATCTTTCTGTTGATGATTTATAGAAATAAATTAATAACGCCCCGGGCTCCACGTGGTGCGGTTTACGTTTGAGCCGCCGGCGCGGACGGACGGAGCCGGCGGCCGGTCCGAGCCCCGCCGCGACCGGGGACGGGCAGCCCCGACGGGACGGGGGGACGCGGCCGCCGGGTCCGGCTTCCCCCTGCCCGCTCCGCTCCTCTCCGCCGCGGGGTCCGGACAGGGAGCCCCGGGAGCCCCGGGAGCCGCCACCGGGACCGACCGCGGGGCGGGCGGGGAGCCCCGGGAGCCGCCACGGGCGGGACACGGCGAGCGGGGAGCGCCGGGAGCCCGCACCGGGCCCGGCACACCGGAGCGAGCCCCGGCAGGGCGCTGGGGCCGCGGCCGTCGGGCCGAGCCCCGCGGGCGGATCCGGCGGTGCCGGTACCTGATCATCCTCTCCACCTCCGCCCGCTGCTCCACGGCCTCCTCCGTGTTGAGCGACTGCAGCTCGCGGAGGATCTGCGGCGTGTCAAAGTCGTCGCCGTCCTCGGAGCCCTCGTCGCCCGAGAGCTTGCCCTTGCCGTGCCCGTTGGCCAGCGGCGGCAGCGCGGCCCTGCCGTCGGGGGGCCCGCCCGGAGACAGCGGCAGGCTCTCCAGCTTGACGCCGAAGCCGGCGGCGGGCACCATGTCCTCCAGGGCGCGGATCAGCCCCTCCTTGGTGGCGCCGGAGCTGAGCAGGGCGCCCAGCAGCTCCCGTTGCAGGGCGCTCAGCTGGGACACCATCCTCCCCGCTCCTGCCGCTCCGCTCGCCGCGCTGCTCCCGCTCCGCCCCGGCCGCGGCTGCTGCGGGCCGCGGGCCGCGCTCTACCGAGCCATGACCGCCACCATAAGGCATTATACCTTATGCAAATCAGCGCCAAAGCCTCTCCTCCGGCCCCCGCCCCGGCCCGGCACGGCTCGGCCCGGCCCTTAGCGCCCGCCGGGGCGGACTTTGCCTCGCGGCCCGCGGGAGGCCCCGGGGGAGCGGCGGGGGCAGCGCCGGGCGGGACGGCGCGCACGGGCACGGCACGGCACGGCACGGCACGGCACCGCACGGCACGGCGGCTCCGAGCGCCCCAGAGCCGCCGTCGGGGGTCCCGGGGCCGGGAGCGCCCCGGGAAGGGAGCGCCGCCCTCTGCTCGCGCCCCCCGGGCCGAGCCGGGACCCGCGGCGGGTTCGGCTCCGTCGGGCGCTGTGCCCGCGCTGGAACGGGGCCAGCATGAGAGAGAGCCCCGCGCGGTTTCTCGCCCCGTGCCCTCCAGTGTGTGGGTCCTGCTGCCCCAGCCCCGGGGCAGGAACAGGCTGGAAGCACCCCCAGGATGGGGGTTACCCGTGGGGGTCCCGGCCCCACTGTGGGGCAGCTCTGGGGACAGGCTCGGTGCCATTTAGCTGTGCGGGACATGGCAGGACACACAGTTATAGCAGAGGGGACACTGCGGGGACAGAGGTCACAGGGGACACCGAGCCCCCACTGACCCGAGCCAGCAGCCAGGGCTGGGAGCAGGAACAGGTTTGGGAATGGGCAGAGGAGAGATCCAAGCTGTGCTCTGGGATCTGAACAAAACCTGCTTTTCCTATCGCTGTGAATGCACCAAGATCAACAAAAATCAAAATTAAATTCACTGAAATCAAAGCAGGCACACGACAAGAGGCAGCAGCACTCCCAGAGCAGGGCAGAGGAGCCCGGGACCCTTCAGGGGAAGGCAGGCCTGAAATCTCCACTCATGACTGCCCAGGTGCCCAAAGCACTTCCCGTTCCTGCTGCTCCTGGCAAAGGCCAGCAGCTCCAAACCCAGTGTTCCCAGCCCAAATTCAGACTTCTCCAGGGCACCCAGAGCTACCTGCCCATCTCCAAACACACAGAAACTCCTGCCAGCCCCCAGCACCCATGGCAGACCCCAAATGCAGCCCCAGAGCCCCTCAGGAGCTCAGCTGTGGTCCCTGACCCTCTGGCCATGGATCCGCTGTCAGTCAGAGTCCCTGGGCAGCTGCTGGTGGCAGTTTGGTTCCTGCAGAGCCAGGCAGAGGCAAGGCAAGGGAAAGGAAGGGAAGGGAAGGAAAAGCCCCGCGGCTGGGCGGGGAACGGCCTGTGCAGGAGCTGCGTGGGCTGGACAGGCTGAACTGCCCATAAAACCATTCCTGCTCCATGGAACATGGCATCACAGCACCCTGAGAGCCCCCTGCCCTCGGGGGACAGGGCAGAGCCACAGGGGGATGCTGGGGATCTCAGGGAGCAGGAAACCTCTCTGTGTTTGGAGTGAGGTGTGGGTGAGCATACATTGGGCTTGTCGTGGCCACACAGCAGCTGAGCACAACAGGACTGAAAAGTCCCCAAAAGCCCCTTCCTGGCTCCCAGCTTGGAGCCAATTCCCAGCCCTGGTGCCACAGGGGGGTGACAGCAGCTCCCTGTGACCCCTCTGGCACCGTGAGAATCCTTGGTGTGGGGGTCAGGGCCTCCCCAGCCCTGCTGTGCCCTGCACCCCGAGGTCTCCAGGGAGCAAATTACTGGTGAGTGTTCCCCCTGTGCTCAGCTCTCCCACCCCTGAGGGTGAGTGGTACCTGCCCACCACTCCCTGCACCCACAGGTGGTCTCTGGTCACCCCAAAATTCTCCAGATCCCAGGAGATGGCAGAGACACCAAACCCATGGGGCTGAGGGACCCTGCAGGGCCTGTGCCACCCTGGGCAGCTCCTCAGTGCCACCAGGGCTGTGTGACACCCTCTGTGCCAGCCCTTCAGTGCCACCAGGGCTGTGTGACACCCTGGGCAGCCCCTCAGTGCCACCAAGGCTGTGTGACACCCTCCGTGCCAGCCTCTCAGTGCCACCAGGGCTGTGTGACACCCTCCGTGCCAGCCCCTCAGTGCCACCAGGGCTGTGTGCCACCCTGGGCAGCTCCTCAGTGCCACCAGGGCTGTGTGACACCCTCTGTGCCAGCCCCTCAGTGCCACCAGGGCTGTGTGCCACCCTCCGTGCCAGCCCTTCAGTGCCACCAGGGCTGTGTGGCACCCTCTGTGCCAGCCCTTCAGTGCCACCAGGGCTGTGTGGCACCCCGGGCAGCCCCTCAGTGCCACCAGGGCTGTGTGACACCCTCCGTGCCAGCCCTTCAGTGCCACCAGGGCTGTGTGGCACCCCCAGCCTGCCCAGACCCCCCAGAAGGGCAGTGCCACCCCCATGCCCAGCCTGGGAACAGCCTGGCTCCTGCCCCAGCAGCTCCCCTGTCCCTTTCAAGTGGGCTGCCGAGCTTTGCCTTGCTCTTTGCACAGCCTTCATGGCATCGCATGATAATCGTGTCCTGTCACAGTGGGTGCCCCGGACCTTGTCCTGTTTCCACACATTTGGAACCACCTGGCTAATGAAGTGGGTGTCGTTTTCTGGTCCATCTCTCTCGCCCCGCTGCTCTTCCCCTTTCTCCACGCCCCGCTCCTCGGTTCTGGCTGCCGGCCGCCCTTTCCCAGCGCTGTCCGGCACAGCTCATTAACTCCGCTGGGCAGAGGAGCGGTCACGGCGGCTGGGGGCCGGGGGTGCCCGGGGCTGCCAGCGCAGCCTTTCCCAGACAGGTTCCCAGATACTTTCCCAGAGAATTTCCCAGCTCGGTTCCCAGCTCTGTTCCCAGCCCCAGCCCGGCGGGAGCATCAGCCCGAGCTTCCAGCGGGAGGTGCCTGCGGCTGGGAATGCGGCAGGCTGCACCAGGAGAGGGTGTTTTAATCTGCTTTAACCGGAGCGTGCTCTGCTCTGCCCTCAAGCCTCCCAAGGCGCCCGGTTCGCAGCCAGCCCGCATGGGCCGGCAGCTCCCAGGGCTGGAGCGGCCTCACCTCCCGCTCTCCATCACCTCAGGGACGCCAAACCAGCAGCCAGCCCATCCCTCCACACCGGCCACAAGGAGGGAAAAGCCGTCCTGGTGCACCCGCCCTGTCCAGGCAATGCCTCACCCACGGCCACCTCCTCCTCCATCACAGAGGGGCCAGCGCTGCTTGCCCTGAGCCAGGCTGCAGCTCCCACCTGGCAGCAGAGCCACGGGGTCAGCCCTGGGCACGGCTCAGGCACTCAGGGGAATTTGCCCTGGCATGGCACGGCACAGGAGCCATGTCCTGGCTGGGCAGCCTCGTGTCCCCTGGCACTGCATGGCACAGGGGCCAGGCCCAGGGCACCCCCTGTCCTGGCTGGGCAGCCTCGTGTCCCCTGGCACCAGCAGGGTGGGCACACAGGAGCACAGGGGCACTGGGGGGATTTTCCTGCGGGCACCAGGGCGGGCACAGCACTGGGGATTTGTGCCAGGGACACATTTGCACGTTTGCTATCGGCCTCTCTCTCATTTTCCCTTACAGTTTGTTTCATTTAACGCCCGAGCGCGTGCGGACACCTCTGACCCCGCGGGCAGTGGGCAAGCGAGTTCCCACCAGAGCAGCCCATTGCAGCCCCTCACGGAGGGTTTCTCTGCTCTGCCCCCACTTGCGCTGAGATTTTCGCATTCCCGGCCCGCCTGCGCCTCCCCCACACGGTGATGTAATGTTTTGAGCCTTCTCCCATCCCCACCTTTATTAAATATGACCCGCGGTTGATCCCAGGGGAAGCTGTGGTTTCGGGAGGGGTCACACATGAAAGGCAGAGCTGCCCGCCCCACTGGCAGGGCCAGGGGACCCCCCTGCCCTGCACCCCAACACACAGAGCCCCCAAAGCTGCCACCGTCACCCTGCGGGGAGGCCAGGGCTGCGGGCACCTTTGTTTAGGGGGCAAATTGCCTTTTGGCTTGTCCCAGACCATGGGCACAGCCCTGGATCTCCCTCTGCAGAGCTGCTGGCAGAGAGTGCTGGGGTGCCCCATCCATGGGCTGAGCCCTGCTGGCCCTGTCCCCTGCTGTCCCCAGCACAGACACCCCACAGATGCCCCATCACGGTCTGTGCTGCACAACCCACTCAGCTCCCAGGAAGGGACATGTCCCAGCTGTCACCAAGCCACAGAGCGAGGGTTTGGGGTGGAAACATCTCCTCTTCCCCCTGCGTGCCCCCTGCCCCAAGCACAGCAAACATCAACCTGGGAAGAGATGCTCTGGGGCTCAGGGATGGATTGAGGGCATGGATTCATCCCCATGTGGTGCACCATGTCTGCTCTCAGCCCACAGGGGCACTCGGGTGGGGCTGGCACCGGCTGGGCTGTGCTGGCAGCAATGGGGAGCCCCCATGCTGCCCCTCCAGCCGTGTGGGTGCACCCACGCTGGGACATGCATCCCCCTGGGGACATCCATCACCCCGTGCCCTCACCCAGAGCCCCGCAGCTCCACCTGGCACGGGAGGAGATGGGACAGGAGCTGGGGCTGGCCCAGGGGGGGACAGGAGCCACCCAGGACCCGCTGGGACAGGGCGCAGGGTGGGCAGGAGGACACCGGCAGCAGCGTTTGTCTGTCACACCGGTAATTAATGTCTCTCCCCTCCGCTTCGCAAATAACTCGCGACTCTCTTTGTCTGGTGATAAATGGCCCCTTTGAAGTTCTCCTTTCTCAAAAGCAAAGCAAAGAAACACTTTCATAATCCGTCTTCACCTCCCGTCCTGCGCCGAGGCTCTGCTGCTCTGGGGGGCACAGGGGGCCTGCTGGGCCCTCACCTGCAGCTGGGACCCCTCTGGGGCTGCTCGTGTCCCTCTGCCCTGCCAGGGGACCCCTCTGGGGCTGCTCGTGTCCCTCTGCCCTGCCAGGGGACAGGCAGTGGCGTCAGGACCACCTCAGCTCGTCCCCTGCCCATGGCCATGGCCATGTGTCCTTCTGCCTTCCCACCACATCTCCTCTCCAGCTGTATCCCCCACTCTGAGCCCCCCCCAAACCCCCAGACCCCTCATTTTTGGAGCCTGGGGGGTTCCCTCAGCCTCGCCGTGTGCGGAGCTGGAGGGAGGGCAGGGCTGGGCAGCCGTGGGCAGCAGGGACCCTGGGCAGGGCTGTGGGGCTGCGGGGTGTGGATGTGACCCCGCACCCACCGGGTCCCCCTGAGCCACGCTCGGGTCCCCCCCAGCCCCAGCTCCCGCTCAGGTTCTGCTTGGCTGCCGCAGCCAAACAAGTTCTGCTGGGCTATAAAAGGCGCTGCTGGGAGCGGGGCAGGCCGGGAGAGCGCTCGGAATCCATGCCAGAGCTCTCGAGGTTGTCACTGGCTTACGTGTCAGGGCAAACAATGCTATCTGCCCCTGGGATCGGCACAAGGAACACCACAACAGGGCCCAAACCCCAAACACGGGGTCACGGGGCACAACCGGGCAGGCAGAGGGTCCCTGAGCCCGGCTGGGCTGCCCCGTGCCCACCGTGCCCGGCTGTGCCCCACGGCCAGCGTGGCACCGGCCCTGTGCCCCTCCTGCTGCACCCCCATCCCGGTGCCAGGCAGGGTGGCCCTGGTGGCCGCTGTGTCCCCACGGGGCGGGCATTGCACGGATGCCATTCTGCTTTGCCGCGTGTCCTCTGACTCTTTATGAATTTTAAGACAAAGCGGAGGGCAGCGAGCTGGAACCGGTGTGGAGGTGGGGTTGTTTTCTGGCAAAACAAAAGCAGAGCGGCCGCTGCCAGGGCCCAGGGGATGCTCAGGGCTGAGGAGCTCCCTGGGAACAGGGGTTCCAAATTTGGGGTGGTTTCAGTGCTGGCCCAACCCAAAACCTGGCCAGCCCCACACCCCTGTGTCACCCCATGAGTGTCTGTGTCACTTGGCCCTTCGTGTGACAATGGTGGCACCAGACATGCTCTGAGCAGGCTGTCCCCACTGGTGCCTCCCCAGGCTGAGGGCAAGAGCTGCCACAACGGAACCTGAGAAACTCAAAAGGTCCCAAGAAAAGTAAAATCCAGCTCTCCACAAGGAAATGCCGTTGGAGGCTGGCACCAATTCCCACCTGTGGCGAGAGCCCCCCACGGGCACAGCCCAGCTCCCCCCGGCCCTGCTGCAGGTGAGACCCCACTCCAGGCCCATTTCCCTGCCTGGGAGGGTCCAGCCCCGGCCCCCAGCGGGGTCCCCAGCGGCCGTGGGGGGAGCCGGGAGGGCAAAAATCAAAAGCAAATTGCGGGAGTCAATGGCGCGGAGCCGCGGGCGGCCTCGGCGGCTGCCGTGTGACTTTGATTCCCCTATCATAACCCCGAATTAAAAATTCAGGCAATTACTTGCATGGCTTCCCCCCGATTAGGCTGGGCCTCGCGTTCATTAATGCGGGCGCACAGAGAAAAGCCATTAGGGCGGCGCTGGGGACGGTTTCGCTGAGAACAGTTCCGCTCCAGGAAGGAGCTGGGCCAAAGCCGAATTTCACACATCCCCGAGGCCGCCCAGGCACGGCCGGGGCCCTCAAAGCCGCCTTTGTGCTCGGGATGGGTCCCCTGGCATGGGTGGCACACACAGGGGCAATGCTGCTGGTAAAAGCATCAGCCCAGCGGTGAGGGGACTCACCCAAGCCATGAGGGGCCTGACCCAAGCCATGGTGATGTTTCAGTGCTGAGCTTTGGGTGCCCCCCAAAATATTTACCCAGCCCAAGCCCGGCTCCCAGGGGCAGCAGGAACAGGGGTGGTTGTTGGATCACCCAGCCCATCACAGCTCTCTGCACGTGGGCCAGCGCTCGAGCAAGATGTGGCAAGCCTCCCACCCGGCCAGCCCGGCTTTATGAGCAAATTTCGAGTTCCACAGAGCTTTCCCTCCCATTCCAGCACAAACGTTTTTCCTGCTGCTCCAGGAGCAGGGACTGGGGATGGTGCCTGCCCAGGTTGTGCCCCCGTGGGAACCCCCCACCCTGCAGGTGCCACCGTGCCAGCGTGCCGAGCGTGCCCCTGCTCCACCGCTGGGCCATCAAGGAAATCTGCTGGACTGAAAAATACCAGCACGTCTAGACTGAAATACCAGTCTGGGCTCCCGGGGAGCCAGAGGACCCCCCCGGGGCAGCGTGGGCTCCCTTCTCCCGGGGCTGGCACAGCAAGGGATGACCCCAGGGACAATCCTGCTCCTGCAGAATCCCTGTCCCCATCCCCACTTGGCGCTGCGGTGCCCAGAGCCCCGTGGTGCCCACGGTTTTCTTCCACACTGCTCCCTCCCTGCCCACACCCTTCCTGCTGGGCTTTAGCCCCCGGGAAGAGCGCGGTGACAGCCAGGTGAGGCCACCGAGGGTCGGGCTGTGCCCACATCCCCTCGCTGTGCCCAAACCCCCTCGCTGTGCCCACATCCCCTCCCTCCGAGCTGCCGGCTCCATCCATCAGCGCGACCCCGGAGCCCGAGGGGGAGCGCCGGGAGGCTGCAGAAGGGAGAGAAGGAAAACAGACAGGATAAAAATCACCGGATTAGCGGGTCCCAGGGAGGGACGGCCTGCGAGAGGGCGCAGAGCCATTTTTTATGGCCCAGACAGCGGGCATGAACCGAGGATCAGCCTCTTCCCTTTGACCCCGCCACTGGAAGTCACCCCTGGCGCGGCACCCATCGCTCACGGGGCGCTGTCACTGACACCGCGGTCACAGCCCGGGGCCGAAGCCACCGGCAGGGAAAACGCCCCGTGAGTGCCGCGGGGAACGCGCCGTGCCCGGATCCCGCTCGGCACCGGGGCTGCCCGGGCTGGGACCCGCTGGTGCCACCCGGGTCCTGTCGGGGACCATCCCGCGACAGCACCCAGGGACAAGCAGGACCCGCCGAGGGGACACGGGCCAGCGGAGCCGCCGCTGCCGCGCCGTGCCCGGGGTCGTGGTGCCACCTCGTGGCCCGGGGATGCTCCCGGGGCCGCTCCCGGGGCACCGGACACGGCAGAGCCCGGGGATGCTCAGGGCGGAACAGGTGACGGTAAATCACTGCCTGTGCTCCCCGGGCATGGAGGCAGTTGGAGGGAAGCGGAAAATGAATTAAAAATAAAATAAATTAAAAATAAAACTACCAATTCAATAGCTGCGGTGTTTACCAGCCCGCGGGGACGCTGTGAGTGCCCCGCTGTGGTTGCTCCGTGCTGCGTGTCCCCGGGGCAGAGCCCACCATTGCAGGTGTCCCTTGGGCAGAGCCCACCATTGCAGGTGCCCCCAGGGCAGAGCCCATCACCACAGGTGTCCCCAGGGCAGAGCCCATCACCACAGGTGTCCCCGGGGCAGAGCCCACCACCG
Source organism: Zonotrichia leucophrys gambelii (assembly GCF_028769735.1). Lineage (NCBI taxonomy): Eukaryota > Metazoa > Chordata > Aves > Passeriformes > Passerellidae > Zonotrichia > Zonotrichia leucophrys. The sequence goes on from NC_088188.1 coordinate 10,417,991, forward strand.
CAGGTGTCCCCAGGGCAGAGCCCACCATTGCAGGTGCCCCCAGGGCAGAGCCCCATGCAGTGCCCCGGCAACCATCACCACAGGTGTCCCCAGGGCAGAGCCCACCATTGCAGGTGTCCCCAGGGCAGAGCCCATCACCACAGGTGCCCCCAGGGCACAGCCGCCACCGCGGGTGTCCCCAGGGGCTGCAGGTGGGTGACGAGCCCAGGGCTCGGTGCAGGAGCCACCCCCGGGCACTAAAGCAAAGCAAAGCCCTTTTGTTTTCCCCAGCCGCTGACCCCGGGAAGAACGGGCGGATTGTCTTTCAAACGGAGCCGATGTGGAGCTGAGTGTCCCTTGCCACCTTGGCTATAAATCATCCTGCATGTGATAAGGTAATTACCTTCTCCTTGGAACTATTCATAGGAAAACCTATAAAGGGCCTGCCTTGTAAACACAACAATAAAGAGGCAGCACAATAAAACCTTGGCCAGGGTGGGGAAGGTGCTGCCTCTCCCCAGCCCCCAGCACCCCACGCCCCACCAGGACGGAGGATGGGGCTGGGGGCTGCCCTGTGGCTCCCATGGGCAGTGAGGGTGGCACAGGGCACAGCAGGGCACACCCCTCTGTCCCCAGAGGGCTGGCAAAGGGGATGCCCTATTGGGAATGACAGCAGCTCCCATCCGCTTCCTGGGGCGCACAAAAACAGGGATAACACAGATTTCTCTGTTAGAGAACAGCCTGACGTTGGATGGGGCTGCTGGAGCACACTCAGCTCAGGTACACCCTGCTCCCAAGTGCCACAGCTGCCCCAGCATTCCAGCTGGCACAGGATGGAGGCAGCTCCAGGGATGTCAGCAACTTTGGGACAGAAATCCTGGCAAAGTTGTGCTTGTTTTCAGTGGCTATGGGACAGATTTCTCCCCATGGCTGTGCAGAAACACAGCCTTGGTTTGGGTGTGGGAGCTCAAAGGTGGGATCAGCTGCAGCAGGCAGAGAGGAAAGGAGCAAGGGAAGCTGAAGTGCAAATGTGTCACAGAGCCAGGACAGCCCAGCAGGGATGCTCAGCTCTGCCTCCATCCTAGGGCTTCCAGCCTGACCACACCAGCAGCAGAACTCATCCCTGGCAGAGAACTGGCTCCATCCATCCATCCATCCATCCATCCATCCATCCATCCATCCATCCATCCATCCATCCATCCATCCATCCCCTGGAAAAAGCTCCCTTGCCCCAGGAAGTTTTGGATCCTCTCAGCCCTTGAGGCCTGCTGAAACCAGCAGCAAAGGTGGAAGAACAAAGCAGATGAATTTTGTATCCCCCAGAGGTTTTACGACAGGCAGGGCTTGCCCTGAGCTCTGTTCAAACATCCAGCCCAGGGTTAGGACAGCAGGCATTAACTCTGAGAGCCCCAGAGCCCTGCTCATTCCTGGAGCTGCTGATTTGTCCCCAGCAACATCAGAGAGCTCAGCACTCCCCTGGCTATCAGCAGAGTAAGCACAGAGCAAACACAGAGTAAGTAACACCAGCAGAAAGGAATGGAAGGGGACAGAACTCCAGAACCACAAACAAATCCGTGTGCTGTTAGAACACCACTGCATCTCCCACAGAGGTGCTTGGAGAGCCAAAATTCCAGCCTTGGGGAACCTACTCTGAATTTTCTGGCTTAGGCAGCACAGTGCCATCCACCTGGAAAGAAGGAATTGTGATTTTTTAGGAAGACAGGATGAGTGGAGGCAGCAGGGAGGCTCAGGCCAGGTGTACAGCACTGGGAACACAGACAGCTAAAGGCAAAGGCTGTTTGCTCTAAGCTATTCTTCAAATATTGGCATATTTGGGTTTATTGCAGGAACACAAGAGTGACAACATTTGCAGTGCTCTGAAAAACAAAATTCTTCCAGCCCCCTGCTTTACAAACACGACTCTGGATCCTGCAGCAATAGGAAGAAAATGCTTTGAGATAAGCTGAGGGAACAGGCAGCTTTATAAAACACACAGAGGAGGAAAAGGCGTTTGTTTTCCAAGCAGAGATGCTGTGACAGCAAAGTGCACAAACCAGCCCCAGGGAGGGCAGAGTTCCCCAAACACAACAATAAAAAATAGTAATAATATAAAAAAGAAGTCCTAGAGGCATTATTAATAAAGTCTGGAACAAAATACTTAATATCAGCAGCAGGAAACTTTTCCTCTGGATGTCCTGTGCAAGGGAACACAGCTTTGTGCTCCCTGTGGAACATTTGGTCACTGGGGTGGGTTCCATCTCCCTCAAGCTTCTGCCAGCTCGGTGGCACTGGTGTGGTGTGTCAGGACATCCTCGAGGAACAGGGACACCCTGAGCCTGGCCTTGCCCTGCAGCTCTCTCTCCACGGCACTGAGGTGCTCGATGGCTCCCTGCAGTGCCCTCTCCCTGTGCCCCAGGTCAGTGTGTGCCCCCGAGTCACCCTCGTGGCCCGGGGAGCTCAGGTACTGCAGCACGTAGGGCCGGATGGCGTGGCCGTGCTCCCGCAGGCTGCTGCCCAGCAGGGGCAGGTCCGAGCTCCTGGCCAGCTGCAGCAGGTGCAGCAGGGCCTGGCACAGCTGGCTCCGCAGGCTGGAGCTGTACTTGAACTCCAGGAAGTCCTCGGTGTCCTCGCTCCTCTGCAGGGCCTCCACCAGGGCGCTCCAGATGTGGCAGAACTGCTCGGGGGAGCCGTAGCACTCCCTCCTGCTGGGGATGGACAGAGCCATGGCCGACTTGATCCGCACTTTGAAGTTCTTGCAGGACTTGACTACGGAGGAAAGGACACTGAAAGCTTGCGTGGCCCAAGGAGCCTCTCCTGAAAAAAAAGCCAAAAAACTCCCTTTTTTAATCAGCCAAAATATGCAAAACTATAAACGTCTCCTGAATATTTAATTGGCTGACATTTATTGAATTTACTGTGGTTTAAATGAGAGAACCAAGGGTTATGAAATGAAATATTAGTTAAAACAGTTAATCTCCTGAAGTTTTACAAGAGGACATTTGGCATTTATTCACACCTATAATCCCACCCTCACACTGTTTCCTGACATGACAGACCCAGCTGAACACAGCAGTTACCCCTGCCCTGGCACTGAAGGAGCTGAGTCTGTTCCACTGGGCAGAGCCCTGACAGCAAACTCAGGTCCCTTGGCTTCCCCCCTCCTTCTCCAGCCCAGGGGCAGCAGAGATGAGGATGTGCTCAGCCCCACAAGAGCACAGATGAGGATGTGCTCAGCCCCACAAGTGCAGACATGAGGATGTGCTCAGGCCAAGTGCAGACATGAGGATGTGCTCAGCCCCAAGAGCAGAGATGAGGATGTGCTCAGCCCCACAAGAGCAGGGACGAGGATGTGCTCAGCCCCACAAGAGCAGGGATGAGGATGTGCTCAGCCCCACAAGAGCAGAGGTGAGGATGTGCTCAGCCCCACAAGAGCAGAGATGAGGATGTGCTCAGCCCCAAGAGCACAGATGAGGATGTGCTCAGCCCCACAAGAGCACAGATGAGGATGTGCTCAGCCCCCAAAAGCAGAGGTGAGGATGTGCTCAGCCCCACAAGAGCAGGGATGAGGATGTGCTCAGCCCCACAAGTGCAGACATGAGGATGTGCTCAGCCCCACAAGAGCAGGGATGAGGATGTGCTCAGCCCCAAGTGCAGACATGAGGATGTGCTCAGCCCCACAAGAGCAGAGATGAGGATGTGCTCAGCCCCACAAGTGCAGACATGAGGATGTGCTCAGCCCCACAAGAGCAGACATGAGGATGTGCTCAGCCCCACAAGAGCACAGATGAGGATGTGCTCAGCCCCACAAGTGCAGACATGAGGATGTGCTCAGCCCCACAAGTGCAGACATGAGGATGTGCTCAGCCCCACAAGAGCAGGGATGAGGATGTGCTCAGCCCCACAAGTGCAGACATGAGGATGTGCTCAGCCCCACAAGAGCACAGATGAGGATGTGCTCAGCCCCACAAGAGCACAGATGAGGATGTGCTCAGCCCCACAAGAGCACAGATGAGGATGTGCTCAGCCCCAGGAGCACAGCAGCCCGGGCAGGGGACAGGCTCTCACCCAGAGGCAGGGCAGGGTTCCTGAAGACGTTGCCCAGCGCGTAGCAGGCGTTCCAGCGCACCTTCATGGTGGCCTCGCTGCCCACCGTGGCAATCAGGGCCTGCAGGGACTCCTCGATGGCCTCCCTGAACCTGGGGTTGGCCACGTGGCAGGGCTGCAGGAAATGCAGCACGTTCCCCAGGGCACGCACAGCGTTGCTCTTCACCTGCAACACACAAAAACCCCTCTGGTTTTCACAAGGTTTGGTTTGAATCCTGCTGTGAAATCATCTCAGAGCCAGCAAGGAGCACAGCTGGAATCACACTGGGTCTTCCTAAAGATCTTCTGCCACCAGAAAGATCATTCTCTGCAAAGGGCCACAAACCAAACCAAAACCCCTGCACTGTGGAGAAGCCCAGTCAAATTCCCTGCAACTCAAACAACACAGGAACCCTGAACACCAGCCCTAGGGGAGGGTCTGAGCTGCAGCTCCCCTCAAACACTGGGGCAAAGAGACATAAAATAATTGGTGCCTTTTTCCTGTTCTGTTTTTAATGCAGGGGTTAATTAACTCCACCAAGCCCACCCTGTTCCCCCAGCCTTACCTTGTCTCTGTCCTTGGATGCCTCTGTGGCAGAGCGCAGCAATTTCAGCAGCAGGACATCAGAGAGCTCCTCCTGGAAGCTTTGGCCCATGGTTTCCCTGGCAGGAGAAATCCCTCTGTGAACACCCAGCTGGGCTGCTCCATCCCCACATCACAGATGTGATACCCCCCTTTATAAAGGCCCATGAACAACCTTCACTCTTCAGAGGGCTAATATGTAAGGCAGACCTTTCTGCATGTGACCACTATGTTTATTAATTTAAAACCAAACTATCAATGCAAGAAAGCTGGTTAGCAATGGTTAAATCTGTAATAAAAAACAGAGGGCAAGGAATGGCTCTCAGGGGCAATTCTGCAGCAGGAATATATGATAACTATTTTCCTGTTAAAAATGTAACAGTAGGTTGGGCTTCCCTCAATCTCTGGCTTGATGAAGGGTTAAATATTGATTAATTTTACTTGTGTTATGTTGGAAGTAAAGGAACCATGTAATTACACCAAGCAACACACAAGAAATGGAAAACTGAAAAGTGAAAAGTTTTAAAGAGTGTCTCCTTAGAGTGACAAGGGGGAATGGATTCAAAATGAGTAGGTTTAGATCAGATATTAGATAATAAGTGATCCCTGTGAGGGTGCCCAGAGCAGCTGTGGCTGCCCCATCCCTGGAAATGTCCAGGGCCAGGCTGGACAGGGCTTGGAGCAAGCTGAGATAGTGGAAGGTGTGAGTACAGGATGCTCAGCATCCCACACTGGCAGACACACAGGCAGAGGGTGGTTAAAGAGAAGGATCCAAGCCAAATTTCAGGGGTTTTTTGATGTTAAGGATCATTTTGGTTGGAAAAGCCCTCCCAGAGCATCCTGTCCAAGCTGTGCCTGATGCCCACCCTGTCCCCAGCCCTGAGTGCCACCTGCAGGGATGGGCACTCCAAGCCCCCCTGGGCAGCCCCCCAGTGCCTGAGCCCCCTTTCCACAGACAATGTGCCCACACAGGGCAGGGGTGCCACGTACATGTTGATGATCAGGGTGTCTGTCAGGTTGCCCAGGGACCAGGCTGCCTTGGCACGGACGTTGGGAGATTTGTCATGGAGGGAGTTCAGGATGGCATTTGCTGTGTCTGCCACAAACATCACATCCTGTAAAGCAAGAAGTCACACAGCTCTCAAAACACAGGTGATTCTCTTAGTAACACACTCTGCTTTTTCCAGGAAAAAGGAGAGAGAGACCAGCTCTGCTCATTTACTCTTCCAGGTGACACCTAATGAGCTCATGGTGCTGCCTGCAGCTTTGACTGACCTTTAATTAACAGCCCAAGCCTGAATGCTGACCAAGTCCACCACTCTTGGGTAGCTGCTGCTGAAAAGCTTCTATGGATTATTTAATTCCATTGGTGATTCAGTTACTTTGGATTTTAACATAATTACATGGACTGCCAACCTTAGACCCATCAAATCCCACTCTTTAGTAACTGCTTCTCCAGACTCCCTGTTGAGCTGCCTGCCTAATCTTCTCTTCTATGGCACATTACACGTGCCTATGGTAAAGGATTTTCTTTCAAAATATTTTGGAATTAAACTCCAAAGTCAGCCACTGCATATTTTTTTTATTAAAATCATTCACTTAAAGGTTACATTGTAAAAACTAATCTTCCGGCTCAGCCAAGCTAAGATGATACTTTGTAGAAAAAAATATCCTTTATTTTTCCCTCCAAATAAGCTTTATTTCTTAGTTTTAAGCAAAACTGAAGGCTTCCCATTAAGAACTTGTTAGAACCATAGAATCCTGGAGGCTGGAAAAGATCTCAAGGATTGAGTCCAACACCAAACAGCCCAGAGCACTGCAGAGCTGTTCCCTTCACCCCAGCTCCCCCTCACCTCTTGCAGCTCCCCTGTGCCAACCCACCCACCCAGCTCCCACCCCTGAGAGCCTGGGAGGATCCTGACCCCTCTCCTTTCCCTCCCTCTTCTGCTCCACCTCCCTTAAAGCTGCACTGATTCTGCTCTCAAAGGAAGAGCAGGCCTGGAGCCAGTAAGGAGAACTATAAATACACTACAGGCTGAAAGCAAAGCGAATTAACTGCAAACAAACCCATGTCCCACATCTTGTGGCTCATCAGAGAGTGGCTCAGAAGAAGGGATGGGCTGGCTCTGACCTGCCTGAGGCACGGGAAGAGGATGTACACTCCCAGGGCACGGGCAGCAGCAGCTTTCACCAGGGGGTTCTCACTGTGGTTCAGGCCCAGCAGCAAAGTGACACACAGGATCTGCTGGTCACCCTGCAAGAGGAGAAAGGTGACACACAGGAGCTCTGTCACCCTGCAAGAGGAACAGCAAAGTGACACACAGGATCTGCTGGTCACCCTGCAAGAGGAGCAGCAAGGCCAAGGTGACACACAGGATCTCTGCCACCCTGCAAGGTGGCACACAGGGTCTGTGTCACCCTGCAAGGTGGCACACAGGATCTCTGTCACCCTGCAAGGTGGCACACAGGGTCTCTGCCACCCTGCAAGGTGGCACACAGGATCTCTGTCACCCTGCAAGGTGGCACACAGGGTCTCTGTCACTCTGCAAGGTGGCACACAGGGTCTCTGTCACCCTGCAAGGTGGCACACAGGGTCTCTGTCACCCTGCAAGGTGGCACACAGGGTCTCTGTCACCCTGCAAGGTGGCACACAGGGTCTGTGTCAGCCTGCAAGGTGGCACACAGGGTCTCTGTCACCCTGCAAGGTGGCACACAGGGTCTCTGTCACCCTGCAAGGTGGCACACAGGATCTCTGTCACCCTGCAAGGTGGCACACAGGGTCTCTGTCACCCTGCAAGGTGGCACACAGGATCTGTGTCACCCTGCAGGTGCACACAGGATCTCTGTCACCCTGCAAGGTGGCACACAGGGTCTCTGCCACCCTGCAAGGTGGCACACAGGGTCTCTGTCACCCTGCAAGGTGACACACAGGATCTCTGCCACCCTGCAAGGTGGCACACAGGGTCTCTGTCACCCTGCAAGGTGGCACACAGGATCTCTGTCACCCTGCAAGGTGACACACAGGATCTCTGCCACCCTGCAAGGTGGCACACAGGGTCTCTGTCACCCTGCAAGGTGGCACACAGGGTCTCTGTCACCCTGCAAGGTGGCACACAGGATCTCTGTCACCCTGCAAGGTGGCACACAGGGTCTCTGCCACCCTGCAAGGTGGCACACAGGATCTCTGTCACCCTGCAAGGTGGCACACAGGGTCTCTGTCACCCTGCAAGAGGAGCAGCAGTGGCAGAGGGGAGCTGAGGGAGCTCTGTCCCACACGGACACACAAATTCTCTCCAACTCCCTGTGTCTGCAGGAGCCTCCACTCAGAGCATGCTCTGGGTAAAGTGGATTGAGCAGTGATTCCAGGAAACAGGATTGCCTCCAGCACGCAGATCTCTGCTGTTGGGTGAGAGCAAGAAGGAAATCAGAGTCCTGCTCTCATCCCCAGCTGCAGGAATGGCCCATCAGAGCTAACTCAGAGGATGGGCTGCCCCTGCCTCCCCTCCCTGTGTGCCCCTGGTTAACCAGGACAGGGTGAGCTCAGCTGGCCAGGTTGTCAGCTCACCAGCCCATGACAGAAGGTCACAGTGGGCACTGGCTTGACCCCACTTGGCCACAGGGACAGGAGAGGGAATGGGATCAAAGTACAGGGGGGTGAAGTACACTCTGTACTTGGAGAATTCCAGAGATACTGCTGGAGCAGCAATTCCTGGGCAAATGAGATCTGGCAGAGCACTCTCCAGCAAGGGCACAGTGACACAGAAGGAGCTGCACAATGCAGGGGGGATCCACTGCCAAGGCTTTCATGTTTAAAAGCATATTTCATGTTGCAAAGGGAAAAAAGCACACATGCAAATGGGTGCACAACATCAGGCCCTGGCTATTGGCTCAGCTAGCTCTTCAAAGGATTAATCAGCAGAATAACAATCCCTCAGCTCTCCCTCATGCCACAAAATCCCTGTCCTCCATCTCCTGTGCATCACTGCCAAGGCTGGGTGTTCATGGCAGGGCCAAACAGCTGCTGTGACCCACAGTTAATTGTTCTGACAGGCTGATTACTCCCAACACTGCCCTTTCCAGCCTCCAACAGTCACAACGTTCAGAAAGAAAAATAAAAATTGGGGAAAGTTTCTTTACTTTCTCCTGGCAAGTTTTCAAAGGCTTTACACTACTGTAACCTGGTGGACAAGGACAAAGCCTCAAAGGTGAAAGCACCACATGCAAAGGTGAGTTCTCCTACCTGCAGGAGGCTGAAAGCCTCTGGTAAGATAGAGGACAGGGCATCACAGGCACTTGTCTGGAGAGTGGCATGGGGGGAGTTCTGCAGGGTGCCAGGCAAGGGCCCGTTCAACATCATTGTCCAGAAGGTCACAACCTGCAGGAGAAGCAGCCAGGTTTATCTTCTAAACTCAGCAATCAAGCCTCACTTCTTGTCTGAAAGATGATCATCATATGCTGAAATTTACACTGCTTTAAATAGAGTTGCAATCCCACTCCTGAATCCACACAGCTGAGTGTTTTCATTTGCCTGACAATTTACATTCATAGCAAGTAACAGGAACCTGATGCTACTCAACACATTTCCTGTCTTGTAGGCTCAAAACTTAGCATGAGCCAAAGAAATTTTGAAGCTTGTCTCCTGCTCACAGAAGGAAGACTTAAACAGGCCCATATTATTCAACTTCTGCAAACTCAGCCAACAAACAGCTAATGAATTTCTCTAAATTCACTTATATTGTGGTTCTGGCCACTCTCTCTGTACTTGTGACCAGGCTGGCACTTTAACAACGCAAATTCACCAAAATTCTGGAAGTTTTATGCAGCACTAATGACACACACCAAATCAGTGCTGTTCTTCCAGCTCTGAGCTACAGCAAGAGTTGGGAAGAGGAGAGGCAAAGACACGGGGTTAACATCATGTAAAGAAATAAACCCCAAGACATCTGTCCAAGACAGGAACAAGTGCCAAGGAAGCACTGACTGCAGGAAGCCTGCAGACTGCCCATAGTGGCACCCACAGAGCTGCAGCCCAAGCCCCCTCCTGCCTCCCTGCAATTCTGTGTCTGTGTGTGTGCCAGGGCAGGCAAGGAGCTCAGGGAGGGGGAATCTCACACTCACCACGCTGACAGGCACCCTCTGCTCGGGGGCAGTGGGGGAGTCAGGCTTGTGCTGCTGCAGGACACCCGTGCCCAGCTCCTCCAGAAGCTGCAGAGAACAAAAAGCAAGGGGGTTTTCATCAGGGGTGACTCATGGAGCCACAGAACCTGCACCCACTCACCAGGGAACAAAAAGCAAAGGTTCAGTGCTGGTTTGGGCTGTGCTGACCCTGCTAGTACTGGAAATAGAGGAAAAGCCTTTCCTACATAAACTCTCCAGCAAGCACAGCATAACAAACCACTGCACAAAGAGGAAATCTTTGGGTCACAGAGCCCAGTCCCTGCCCCAGCTGATGCTCAGCCAGGGAAGCACCAGTGCTGTGGTCCTTGCACTTCCCAAGCTTCCTGGTGACTCAGCAGAGCAGCAAAATTCTGCTGAGACTTCAAGACTGGAAGCTGAGGGTGCATTTCTCAAAGTGTCAGGCTACTGCATTTCTGTATCACACTCACAGATGCTGTGAATATTCAGCACCACTCATCTGCATTTGCAAAGCACCCAGACAGATAAAACTGACTTGGTAACACAATGGTGACGTGTCTCCTGCTCCTACCTTGGCTCCGTGAAGCTGAATGGATGGATCCATTTCTTCCATGCATCTGCAAGCCACTTCTCCAAGTCCCAGGAAATAGCTCTGAGCCATAGGGAAATAACCTTTCACAAGAAGGGCCAGCACCTAAACACAGACAAAAGAAATTCCATTCAGCATTTCTTCCTTCTGTTTACCCAAAATAGCCCAACTACACACTGAAATGATGTTAATGGGCTAATCAGCCCTGGCACCATATACTGAGCTCTGATGTAACAGATACACCTTGCAGCACAACTTCTGGAATACCAGAGCTGATTAAAAGCCTCCCTGTTCCATTTTATTGTTCAAAGAAGAGCCACAGAAGCACGATCAGGTAGCAAGGCCATGAATTATTTAGTGTAAGTGAGGGCTCCTGTAGCCAAAAAAACTGAGAGCAAGACATTCTGTACCTCCTGTAACACTGCTGCTGCCTTCTGTGAAGCTGGATTTCACAAATATTTACTGTTCCAGAAAAAGAGTGAGACTTCTTGGGATGCATGTTACAAAATCTTACCCTTTGCTGTGGCTACATGAATTAAAACAAAGCCAAGCCTCAGCATCCACAGGTACTCCCTGAGTCACTCCATAGCTCCTTGCTGGCTGTTCTCTGACTGCAGGGCTCTTCCCCACCAAAACTTTCATTTGGATTCTCTATGGAGGAGTTTGCACGGGGAAGACAGTCTACCAGCACACACCCCCCAGATAATATTGAAAAAAATACAGAAGATAAAAATCCCAGGCAGATGAACCTGCTGCAGCAGGTTTGCAGTGAAGATAAAACTCCCAGGCAGATGAACTCACTGCAGCAGGTTTGCAGTGTAAAATCCCAGGCAGATGAACTCACTGCAGCAGGTTTGCAGTGGGACAGGCACGCTGTGACCATGGGACCAGAACGTTTCTCCTTGAGCCACAGCAGCTCAGCCCCACTGCAGCAGCAAGCAGTGAGAAATCTCCTGAGAGAGCAGGGAGCAAAGGGACCCCACGAGTGAGGGGGCAGTGGATGGAGGCAGGAGCTGCCCTCCCACCTGCAGGGCCTCCAGGCGCAGCGGGCACGGCTCGTAGACGCTGCCCAGGGAGGGGAAGCTGGCATCACTGTCAGAGCAGGAATCCTCCCGGGGCAGGACGACCAGGGACACGCACAGGGACAGCAGCCAGCAGGGCTCAGGGGGGGCACAGCCTGCAGGGCTCTCCCCTGCCCAGGGCACTGCCCTCCTCCACTGCTCGCGCCCAGGGGTGGCACTGCCGCTGCTGCCCAGCCCTGAGGAGCTGGGCTGCTGCAGGAGCAGCTGCACCTCTGGCAGAGGGGCCTGCACTGACACGATTGCCCCCAGCAGGGTGAGGCTGGAAACTCGAACGTTCACGTCTGCAAGAGACAATGGGGGGAGAAGAAAAAGCAAAAGAAGCTCCATTAGAACCTCACTGAAGGCACAGCATCCTCCCTCAGATAGATTATAACATATAACCATCCACTGCTGCTGCATTTTGAATCATGGAGCACAGAGGAGGGGAGGACTACAGCAGAGAGAATGCAAACCTTTGTGAGAGATGTAGGGCTTGATCTGGTTCCACACCCTGGTAAGCAGCCCGGGTTTCAATCTGCTGTAGGGCGCATTGGAAACCAAGTTTGCAAGGCACTGAAACAGAGAAAGGTGCTGGTTACAATGTCAGCCTGGCCTCCAACAGGTCTGCTTTTACATTTGTAATTTGGGTCACTCAGGAAGCTCATTATCTGAGGGCACTGAAAAAAGCCACCCCAATTATCTGCTATGTGAACACTGGATACAAACTTGGTTCCTAAGAACAAGGATTTAACTACTGTGAGGTGGCACAAAGACCAAGGAATTTTGATAGCCCATGGAAGGATTTGTCAATTTGGATTCCAGTTTTGAAGTCAATGTGAGTCTTCAGAATCATTTTATATGCTCATTCAGCTCCAAAAAGACTTTAAAAAATGTAGAAAAAAGAGAACTGTGCTGAAAAGAAACCCCCAGACTCTGGATGGAACTCTGAGGAACCTGGTCTAATGAAAGGTGTCCCTGCCCACAGCAGGGGATTGAAACAAGGTGATCTTAAGGTCCCTTCCAACCCAAACCATTCTGTAATTCCATGATTCTGTAGGATAACTCAGTGAACTCTTGTGAGATGACAAAGATCTGTCTGTCACCACCACCACCACCTCACACCTCACAGCAATTCTGTGCAATCTTTCTTCAGGATGTAATCTAGAGATCAGTGGGAGCACGTGGCACATCTGCAGGTACCTTGATTATCTGTGTGAGTGTCTGGGAGGAGGACTCTGCCACCAGGGCCAGCAGCAGGCAGCGGTGCAGCTCCCGGATGCTGGAGGCAATGGTGACAGAGAAGGGAGTAAAAGCTCTCTTGTGGTCATTGGCATCTTCAGCCACAGACAGGAACTGCTTAGAACCTTCCAGGAAGGCTGAGAGGACTTGAAGGGCACAGGCACGTGTCTGAAATGATAAAACATTTGAGATACCTTTTAGCACCTCCTTTGAGCAGATGGAGAATTTTAAAATACATTAAATCCTCTCTAGAAAGAGAAAATTCAACTCCAGCTATCTTTGTTCATAAGTTTAGGCAATACAGACCCAATCCTTTGTTTTCTTAGGCAACACTTCCTATTTGTTTCTTGGGCAGTAGCCAAATACTGAGGGCCAGAGAAGACAACTCCTAAGATTAAAGTGGGAAAACAGAACAATTTTTGTACTCAGAAGTGCCTCACCTTTGGAGAAGGGTCCTTCAGAGCAATAGTCATCAGGGACACAGACTGGGGGCTGCCAATACCAGGGGCATCAGGAACAAATGCTGACCAGTAGCCATACAGAACTCTCTTTTCTATTGACTTGATAGTGGAGAGGAAACAGGCCAGGGCCCCTTGGCGAACATTGGCTTGGTAAGACCTTAAACACAAACAAAAAGATTAATGAGAACAGCAGGGACAAGGGATGGGCTCCACCTCTTTCATGTGTATTAGTGGCTGGCTGTGAGAGGAAATCTTTTAGACCAAGAACAGGAAGAGGAAGAACGAATTTACTTCCAAACCAACACAAATTATTGCCTTCCAATTTTCTCATACCATCCCATAAATCAAAAGGAAAAGTGACTCCCTCAGCAGTTTTGCTGAAGAACAAAGGATGGTGTGGAAGGGTTCTGTGGATCCATGTGTTTATGTGCACAGCAATCACCTCCCTTTACTCTGTATGAACCCATGGCATTGTTCTGTGGATCCATGTGTTTATGGGCACAGCAATCACCTCCCTTTGCTCTGTATGAACCCATGGCACTGCTCTGTGTGTTTATGGGCACAGCATCACCTCCCTTTGCTCTGGATGAACCCATGGCACTGCTCTGTGTGTTTATGGGCACAGCATCACCTCCCTTTGCTCTGTATGAACCCATGGCACTGCTCTGTGTGTTTATGGGCACAGCATCACCTCCCTTTGCTCTGTATGAACCCATGGCACTGCTCTGTGTGTTTATAGCACAGCATCACCTCCCTTTGCTCTGTATGAACCCATGGCACTGCTCTGTGTGTCTATGGGCACAGCATCACCTCCCTTTGCTCTGTATGAACCCATGGCACTGCTCTGTGTGTCTATGGGCACAGCATCACCTCCCTTTGCTCTGTATGAACCCATGGCACTGCTCTGTGTGTTTATAGCACAGCAATCACCTCACTTTGCTCTGTATGAACCCATGGCATTGTTCTGTGGATCCATGTGTTTATGGGCACAGCATCACCTCCCTTTGCTCTGGATGAACCCATGGCA